>NC_133479.1:2841742-2857527 GCF_025370935.1 Choristoneura fumiferana
CAGGCTCAGTACAAGCTGTAGGCCAACCATTATGTTTTCCCAGAACAATCATGTCCTATCATGTGTCAAGCATCTCTGTGTGTGTATTTTTGGAGTACTTGCTCTGGGACGTCTTGAGGTTATGAAGCGTCCTGTGTTTTGAAAACACTCTGTCCTTTAATTGTATTTTTAAATTAGCGCGCCATTTATTTATCTATAATCATCATCATCTGAACTTATATAAGGTCTAATGCTGGGATCAGGCCTCCTCTCATAATGAGAAGGCTTGGAACGTAGTTCCCACGCGGTCCAGTACGGATTACTTCGCAGGTTTCCTCACGATGTTGTCCTTCACAGCTATAGCTGGTGGTAAATTTCATATGTGATTTCGCAAAGTGCCTTTAAAAAGTGTCTTTTGTGAAAGTTGTCTTTAATCGGTTCTTCAGTTCTGAAGATTACCTCCTAGGCTCCAAACCAACAAAGTTTGCCTCATTATGCATTTAATAGTTTTTTGTTATTTAAAATTATAATTCTTAGACTTATTAATTGTTTAGAAACTATCTCACTTATATCATAATTGCGAAAGAATGTAAGTCTGTTTGTTTGTATGTTACTTTATCACGTCCAAACCACTACACCGATTCAGATTAAATTCGGTATACAGATAGTTTAGATTGAAAATACAAACTGAAATATAAATGCACAGAGAAACCAGAAAAAAAAGACCATCACTGGGAATCGAACCCAGGTCCTCGGTATTCCGTACCGCGTGCTATTGTACACCACTGATGGTGGATAGTTTAGGTCCCGGAAAAGGGCATAGGATAGTTTTTATCCCGAAAAATTGCATAGCTCCCGCGGGATAGCCATAAACAAATTCTGCATGGATGTAGCCGCGAGTAACGGCTAGTAATTAAATAAAGCAGACATATCTTATGCAATAAAGTAGCCAAGACATGAAACAAACTACCTGAACATGTAGGGGCTGTTTCACCATCCATTGATTAGTGGTAACTGACGATTAAGTGTGATGCCGTCTCTATTTGTTTTGTTCGAATAGACGGAGACGGCATCACATTTAACCGTCAGTTAACACTAATCAATGGATGGTGAAACAGCCCCGTAGTCTCAGCACTGAATGTGAATCAATTTAAAACCGGCTGGACCAACACATTAACAGCACAAAGAATACTTGACCAAGGAACAGCTAGATACAGACACGTATCAGTTGCTTGCAACTGCCAGTCTGATAATTAAAATAATAATAATAATAAATGTTTAAAAACCATAGTAACAGTAAATAAAGATCGGAAGGCGTGGTGGCCGAGTGGTTTGACCTATGGCCTCTCAGATGGCCTCTCAAGCAGAGAATCGTGGGTTCAAACCCCGGCTCGCACGTCTGAGTTTTTCGAAATTCATGTGCGGAATTACATTTGAAATTTACCACGAGCTTTACGGTAAAGGAAAACATAGTGAGGAAACCTGCACAAACCTGCGAAGCAATTCAATGGTGTGTGTGAAGTTCCCAATCTGCGCTGGGCCCGCGTGGGAACTACTGCCCAAGCCCTCTCATTCTGAGGGAGGCCTGTGCCCTGCAGTGGGACGTATATAGGCTGGGATGATGATGATGATGATGAAATAAAGATCGATATTTTCGATGTTGATAGATCAACCGATTATTATAAAAGAAATGTGGGAGATATTTTGAGTTCTCTGTTGAAAAATAAATCATTGAAGTTGATTCACAGACCACAATGGTATCGACAAACGCTATGTCTAAGGTGTCATCTACATACATACAAAAATAAAAACATGTAGTCAAATTAAGAATGTCCTTACTTTGAAGTCCGTGGAAACTGAAATTAATATGTCCAAAGAGGAATGCGAGGGTTGCTTTGTAAAAAAAATATGTTAAGTACTTACTTCATTGGTATTCCTGGACAAAAGCCCATTTTGCTGGTACTGCGCAACTGGCTTTTACCGATAGCTTATGCTCTATTTATAGAGCTCGGTTATAATTCTAGGGATCCCCAACTTTGTAAACCATTAGGGTACGTGATAATTGTTTTATGTGTTAGTACGATAACTTTATAACATAATTTATTTAAATAATTAATTAGTTTCCTACTCCACAACTAGAGTCAGCTAGTACCTACTGAATTTCAGAAAATGAAAATATTTATCAGGTATTCATTTATTTATTTATAAACCAACTTTACTACTAAACTAACTTAGCTACTTAACTTAACTCATTACATAGTTACTTAACTTAACTTTATACTTTTAAGTGATTTTACTTCGCTACCTACGTATTTTTTTGTACTTATTTTTTAATTATATATTTTTTTGTCGTGATTTGTGGTATGCAATAAAGAATTGCATTTTTAGGTAGGTACAAATCTAAAATAAAGTTGATAATCGTTTGTATGTTATAAAACAATAATGCCAATGGACGTGCCTGTCAACTTGAAAGTTCGACTTTCGCGACATATTTATTCGACAGGAATTTGTTTAAAATTGATAGACCACTTATTTGGTTGATGTACAATTTAATTCCATCTTATTACGAAATGCCTCAATGGTCTTCTTGCTATTAACTAACGAGCGTTTACTCGAAGAATCTAAGATTCGTGTGTGTTAACGTGATAAGTCCTGTGCGTGGTATTTTGAGTTTGAATCTAAGATTGCTTAAAAACGAAAAAAAATATTTTGGTGCGCCGGACCACGAAACGCTGAAACTGGAGAATCTGCGGAAATGCAGCCCAAGTCCGTTTTATGGTAAGTATTTGATAAGTTTGTATTTAATCGCTCTCTCAATTAGCTTCAGTATAGGTAGTCCACAAGAGTTGAAGTCATGATTGATTACACACACAGCTACAAAATCCTCTGAATGCGCAAAAGGAGAATGAATGAACTGCATGACTTAAGGCCAATATCCTGCTGTATTACACGACATGTTGTAGCTGTGTGTGTAATATTCACTTCAACTCTCGTGATACTATCTTTACCATCGTAAAGCCATACATAGATTTTTTTTTCAGATTTGACACAAAATAAATGTTCCATCCAATTGATATGAAAATGTCACTATATGATGAGATAATTCGTATGTAGACGAAAAGAAAAACAAACAGCCGCCAGCGCAACAAAGTAGGTACCTACTTATCACTCTGTTTTTCATTTCGAGGTACGGAATCCTAAATAATAATAATAATAATAATAATCCCGTAATTGCAATAACTGTTCAGCTAATACCTAGTATAGTTCACGCAAACGAAGCCGCGCCTTAAGGCTAGTTTGAAATAAAATAAAGATCGTTATTGTCGTTTCCAGAAAATGATGATCATTGAGATCATTCTCATTTTCTTTCCGTCCATATAAAATCCTAAATATAAATACCAATTTTAGCACAGACAACTATTTACTTCATACTTCACAAATTAACAATTATTATCATTATAATTTTCTATCTACAATGACACAATATGCAAGGTTATAATACATTGTACACTACGAGTAAGATAGACAAACGATACTTTATTTACAATATAAAGGCTAGCGGATAAAGCCATTTTGCTCAAGAACAGATTTGTTGATTCGGTATTTAGAGTGAGGCGCTTCTATAGTACAGGCAGCACTATCAAACAAATCCGGTTTCCAAAGACTGAAACTACCATCACTGGAGTCGTAGAAAACTATGTTATTGTTATTGTCAAATACGAATTTGTCCACTGAGCCGGACTCGTAGGCTGCATATTCTAATAATTGATTCGTTTCGTTGTCCATCTTATAGATAACATTTACTGTTGCGTCTCCAAAATAAACATTATTATATTTATCTGCAGACAGCACAAAGCTCTTTGTGGCCAAAACATTAGTAACAATTTTATTACCGTTGTAGGTGTATGTCGTGTCATTAGCCACAAAATAAACTTTGGCTGGGTCACATCCAACCTGAACTACGAAATCGGAAATCTTGTATTTTTTTAAACTATTGTATTTCCGTACTTCATCCTTTATAATAGAATATAGACCAGTGTTAGATTTTTCAGTGTACATTAAGCAATCTTTGTAAAATAACAAATTTGGTAAGTAATATTTCTGTGGCTCCAGTGAAAAGGGGTACAAGTCTGAATTTGGCCAAATTGAGTTATATAGACCAAAAAACACAAAAAAAAAATAACGCATCGATTGGTGTAAACGGATCTAAGATATCTTTTAAAACAACGGAGTTTCTGGTGGTCAAGGGTAGAACTGCCTTAAAAAAGTTAGCAACAGAGGGTACTTGTCAAGTTGTATTTCTATTAACTAAAGTTTTGTTTGTGATTTATGATCTAAATTTAGTTGTACGTGCTGTTTTTTCATATGGCGGGTGTAAAAAATCTAAGCACACTTGAACCCCTAAAACAAGAACAGATTTCTTTAGTTTACATTGATACAAGTTAAGTTCAATCTCTTTACACAAAAAAATAAAATAAAATATAAGATTAAGTCGAGCTGCGCCCGTTTCACAAATCGAATATAAAAAAGTTTACGTGAAAAGGATATAAGTCTTTGCGCGGAGGAATGAGCGGGTGAGTGGGGAGCCACGGCGCTCACGGATGAGCCACAATCGTGTGCGCTGACTTGTGCAGGAGAAACGCGCTTGCGAGCTGCGCAGTTGATGGTTACGCGATTAAGTTATATCCTTTTACACCATTTTATTATTAAACTAATATGGCACATTGCATTAATTTTAAGGGTATTAATTAAGATGTATCCCTTGACACCAATCATTTAATAAGAATGATTAAGAAAATCAAAATATCCATAGGACTAAAACTATTATTTAATTTAAATATCTAAAACTAAAACTTTAATTAAAAAAAGAGAGGTGGGCTTCTTGGAATGGTGCTTGGAGTGGTGGTTGAGCGAGAAAGCTGCCGGCGCGAGGGTTGCCTGTTGCCTCCCTTAACCTATTGCTGAGCTCCCTGTGTAGCTCCAGCGCACCCTTACCCCAAGGACCTAGAGTCTCGACGCCGAAAGCAAAGAAATGATATTGGGCGCCGAGACAGCTATATTTTGTGACCTTGAGGCGTTCCGGGCGTCTACCGCCGCCCCGCACGATTGGTAGTTGCTGTTAGGTAGGACGCCGCCAGGGTGTCTGTACAGGTAGCGTCCCACACCAGCGCACGGCCAGTCTTCCAGGGTATCAACGACATTCCGTCAGGGCGCTTGCCATCGCTCCGTACAATCTGGGGCTACAGAGCGGAGGAACGTTGGCACTAAAGAAACCCTTCTGAGAATGTCGTTGAGAGTGGCGTGGCGGGACAGTCGGTCGGCACCTGAGGAACAGGACAGGCCATGTTGGCCGAGACGGTCCACTGGAGCCCCACAAGAAACACAGTTGTTACTTTCGCAGATCCCAACTCCCAGCCGTAGACCAGCAGCTATGCGTAGTGTCTGAGTCGATAAAAGTTCTAGTGTTGGGAGAGGGGTATGCATGGAGCCAGTAACCAGATTCTGGCTTGGACACAGCTAACAGTCTGTCCCGGTCCCTGCCTGTTATAGGTTCTATTAATGCCTATAAGGTGGTGACGGAGGCTATTGTACTCCAGGCCCTTCGCCTATGTGGTTTGGACGGGAGATTTGGACTCGGTCCAGCTAGCGAGTCATTCTGGCCTCGTTCAAGCATGCAATCTCGTAGTTAATGCCTGCTGGAGCTTTGAGTATTCTACCTGCGAGATCTAGCGTGCTGTGGATCGAAGATAGGAATGCCGGCAAAGCTACACTTGAAATTTTGCGAGTTCCTAAGCCGCCGTTCCTTATCGGTAAAGTGGCTTGGATCCATGCCTGCTCGCTGAGATAAATGCTCAAAATGTTTTAAATTTGGGTTTTCATGAGACTATCAATTTAGGTATCATCAAATGGGGGAATTTTCGAATGAGGCAACAGCGAAGCAGGTAAGTAAAAGGGCCACTTCAACAAAAAAAATATAACGAGGACAAACAAAAGTTTAATTTCTCTGAGACTGCAATTTTCAGTTTTAAAAAGGCAGAATTTCCTAATTTTGACTACAATACAAGACGTATGATGACGATCAATGGCACACGGTATGTCTTCTATGAAGACGCGGAAAATCCCCTCTACCTAATTGTTTGACATACTTAGATACTAATGATAAGAAATTTTAAGTTTGTTTAAACGGGCATTTTTTATGTTTGCATGTGAGATTTTTGAAAAATTTATAGCGTTTTTGAATAGATATTTAAATAATTCATGTGTGTTTTATTCACTCAACTTGGATACAAGTAGCATTTTGAATTTTTCATTATTATTTAAGTCTACTTATAACTAAAAACACAATAAAAAAAAAACGTGCATAAGGCTACATGTCTGTTATGTCTGTAATTAAGTCCAAAGAACTGCATAAATTGAAAAATGCAATCATTTTTCTACACCATTAGTTCGTAAGCTAGTCTTCTGTGGATAATATTATACATGTACTACAAAAAACATTCCGGATGCGTACCCTTTTTCACTTCGTATAAAATTACGAAAACTTGGTGAATAGCGATATATATAGCCACTTGAACCTTTTTACACTTATTTTTATACTTCTATTTTGGATACAAGTAGTTAATTTAGAAACTAATAGATCACGAGCAAAAATAACATTCCCATAAGAAAGAGCGCAATTAATTTAGTGCTTTAACATACCACATTTATTAGTATATGTAAATATACAAGTGTAATGAACGTAAGTTTGAATCATCTCGGGCGTAACTGTTTTTTGCGTCTCCTGTAAACTTGGGTTTTTTCGACATGTACCCCTTTTCACTGGAGCCACAGATTTATCTTGGTTAGAAAATGATAACTTGGTAGAGATGTTCGTATTATCTTGTGAATATTTATGTACATTTTTGCTATCACCTGTGTACAAAATCTGTGTATCCTGGTCAACTGTGAGTCCGGAAAAATTTTGTCTACGGACTAGCTGTATCGTCAGATCTTCGTGAAAGAAGGCAGTGTTCATTTCTGAGTCGGTGTGGACGTAGAGAATACTGTTTTCCTGTCGATGGCCATTTGGTCGGGGATGTACAGTTCTCGGGCCAGCGTCTTCCTTGTGTAGCAGCGGCCCTCGACGCAGGCGTCGCAGTCCGCTCTGATGGCGGCCATCACCGATGCCAGAACTAATAGCAGCATGACTGATCGATTACTGGAAATTTAAGACATGAAAGGGTAGTATTTAAAGCATTATTCAATATATTGTAAAATCTAGTACCTTAATAGTACCTACAGTGTGTCTTAAGCGCGGTAAATGAGGAACTAAGATGAGGACTTCAATAAGTTGATGTTCATAATTCTACTACCGCCCGTGACATACATTTCCGTCACATTTGTAAATAAATATTAAATTATTTAATAATAGGTTTTTCACCTCACGGCAGCGAGAACAATGTTAGATGAAAAAAAACCGACCAAGAGCGTGTCGTACACGACCAGGATAGGGTTCCTTAGCCATTACGAAAAAATCAAATAATATTTTTCTAAGGATTTCGTATTGTGTACTGAATCTTCCAAGTTTAGGTATATTTTATACCTTAGGCTGCTATTTACTCTTAAACTACTAATAATTCTCAAGGAATTTTAGCCGCTATTATTTTCCTTGTAAATTTGATATATTTACTACCATAAACACCCCCACTTTACGTCTATGGAGATAACCTAAAATTTTAATTTTATTTTCATTGACATCTTTGTCGGCTTGACTGATATGTATATTCATGTCAAATTACATATTATATCGTTGAAATTGTGCAACACAGTTATAAACAATTTCAACGATATAATATATGCACTCATCCAAAGTGCCTAAGGATATTTTTTTCCACAAGACAGTTTTTTAACATTTAAATAATACGCATTATTACTATTGCTTACAAATTTGGAAACCACGGTACACTCACAAACCTATAAACGTTGCAAACTCTTGTGAAAAGCGTTGACTCTTTATCAAAAATACGCATATCAAAGCCAGTCTAATTATTGAATACGCATTCTTTATATTGTAATATCTAAATGGTAATTTAAGAAACGAATTTTTAATGAAATGAGTAATCTATTGCTATTGGTGGCCTAGTGGTTTGACCTATCGCCTCTCAAGCAGAGGGTCGTGGGTTCGAACCCCGGCTCGCACCTCTGAGTTTTTCGAAATTCATGTGCGGAATTACATTTGAAATTTACCACGAGCTTTGCGGTGAAGGAAAACATCGTGAGGAAACCTGCACAAATCTGCGAAGCGATTCAATGGTGCGTGCGAAGTTCCCAATCCGCACTGGGCCCGCGTGGGAACTATGGCCCAAGCCCTCTTGTTCTGAAAGGAGGCCTGTGCCCACAAGTGGGACGTATATAGGCTGGGAGGAAGTAATCTATTTGGTATAATTGCAAAGTCATAATATAACGACTGACCTTCATAACACAGGTTATCCTAGCATGAAGGGCAGAGGTCTTGTCTTACCCGATGGCTCCTGACATGCCTATTTAACTTACTTTTACATATTGTAAAATAGTAATAAGTGGCTTATTAAATAAATATTATTATTATTAACGATAAGCATAAAATTAATAGAACTATCTGTTCACGGAATATTTAGTTTATTTAAAATCCGATAGATGTCACTGGGATCGAATTAGATGGCGCTATTTTTTGGTTGCCTCAGATCCTATAAAAGGAAGAAGTTGTTTTTTGTTCAATATACTTTGCTACGAATGTAAACTGTGTGGAGTTTCATTTCATGAACCCTATAGTGGACCTCTTCTTTTTGGATTGTACGGGCATTGTACACTATCCTACACTTAAAATCCTAGTTAATATTATAAATGTGAAAGTTTGTGAAGTTGTTTGGATGTTTGTTACTCAATCACGCAATAACAGCTGAACCGATTTGAAATGAAATTCGGTGTACAGATAGTTTTATTTAATTAATCGTATGGCGTAAAAAATTAAACAATTACACTAAAGAAAGAAACTTTAAACAGATAGTTTGAATTTCGGGGAAGGACATAGGATAGTTTTTATCCCGGAAAATTGCAAAGTTCCTCCGGGATATATAAACGACTTCTACGCGGACGGAGTCGCGGGCAACAGCTAGTGCTTGGGTACATAAAATAAAAACTAAAATAACAAATACTCACTTCAGTGCGACTGGACAGAGCCCCATTGTATCGATGAAGCAAGGATGCGATACTGGCTTCCTGTGGATAACTTACACACCATTTATAGTCCATGATTATAAGTTTAGGGATCCTCAACTTTAAAAATCGTAAAGAGTTTCAAACTGTTTTGTATGTTAACAAAAAGCATTTTCAAAAAATCCAGCCAAGTGCGAGTCGGATTTGCGCACGAAGGGTTCCGTACCATTATCTATACAACATTTGACATTAGCAAAAACGGCTAATAATCACGTTTGTTGTATGGGACCCCCCCCCTTAAATTTTAATTTTAATTTAATTGTTTATTTTTAAAGTCAATATCAATTTAATATTCTCTGAATATTTCAAGCGTGCACCTGTTGCCGTTATTAATAACGAGCCCCCCTTAAATATTTTATTTTATTCTGTTTTTAGTATTTGTTGTTATAGCAGCATCAGAAATAGGTACATCATCTGTGAAAATTTCAACTGTCTAGCTATCACGGTTCGTGAGATACAGTCTGGTGATAGACAGACAGACGCACAGCGGAGTCTTAGTAATAATCTCCCATTTTTATTCTTTGGGTGGGTAGTTCATAATTCAAAATGTACGAAGTTCAAATACTTATACATAATATTATTATATTAATCTCTAAAGTTATTGCACTGAAATTATGGATTTTATTTAGTGAGAATGCCATAAGAATTAAAACCAATTAAAATAGCCACAGACAATTTATTAACAGCCTTATTCATAAAAAGTTAGAGCCTCCTTGAAGGCTCCTTGAAGGCCGATGCTAAAAAACATGATTCATAAACGTCTGTTAGCGCTAATCAGTCGATCAAGGCTCTGCTAAAGTTAGCGGACCGTAGACCCTCCTTTTTCTCCCTGCTAAGTCACAAAATGGCCGCCACAAGTTTGAACAGCTGACTTTGACAAGAGCAAAAAACCATACCGAAGATATTTTAGTGAAGGGTGAAGTTACGCAAAGATTAAAAAAAACCAGGAAAAAATATTTTCAGGAATTTGTATTTAAAAATCCTCTAAATTAGCAACAATAAATTAACAATAAATATAAAAAAAATATTAGGATGATTAACATAATTATGGCTTTTTGCACAACATAAACATGCGGATCGGAAATGGCGGAAAACAAACTTCTCGCTTTTTATTTTTTTCCTGCTAATTTGCTGTCACTGCTGTCAACTTTTTTTTTTTTAATTATCGATTAGGCCATTTTTGTCTTTGATTTGTCAAGGTGGCCAACATAACGCGTCTAATCAGTCTATCAGCGCTCAACAACTAGCAGACTGCTAGCAAGCGTTTATGAATCATACTTCTTGACAACCGTCTAACAAGCTTAATCAGTCTGCTAAGTAACAGACCGATCAAACCTCAATTAAGGATTTTTTATGAATAAGGCTGTAAATGTTCAACCGCAGTTAAAGTGAATGTCAGAACTAGGTAATCAATCTTAACAGCACTAAATACGAGTATGGTAACACAAATATAAGTCCAATGGTTTTCTTAATTTGTGAACTTAACCAGGCTACAAATTTATTTTGGTATCTAGTTTCATCATGATAAAATAATTCCAGATATCAAGCCTCACAACCTGTATATTTGTTAACAGATGCAAATTTGCTAAAGAAAAGATTTTTTTATTCGGTATTTGGCGTGAGGTGCTCCAATAGTAGGTACAGCCATTACTATTAAACAAATCCGGTTTCCAAAGACTAAAGCTACCATCACTAGAGTCGTAGAAAACTACGTTGTCGTTATTATTAAATACAAATTTGTCCACTGAACCGTAATCGTAGGCTGCGTATTCTACTAATTTATTCGTTTCGTTACCCATTTTATAGATAACATTTAATGTTGCATCTCCAAAATACACATTATTATATTTATCTGTAGACAAAACGAATCTCTTTGTAGCAAGAACAAAACTTGAAGGGGAGTTATATTTATACAAGTATGTTGTGTCATTGGCTACGAAAAATATTTTTCCTGGTAAACATCCAGTCGCAACAAAATCCGAAATTGTGTATGTTTCCAAGCCAAAATAACGCTGCCACGTTCCAATAGTAGTCGCGAAAAAAGATAGATCATTTCTGTGTTTTTCAGTTGCTGTCAAACAGGCTTTGTAAAATAACATATTTGGTTGATTGCATGAAGTTATGTTAGGGACAGGTACTATATAGAAGTAGTCAGCGTATTTACACTGTTTCGCGAATATTTATACAAATTTTGCTATCGGCTGTATATAAAATCTGTGTATCCTGGTCAACGGCCAGTCCGGAAAAATTTAGTTTACGGACTAGTTGTATCGTCAGATCTTCGTGAAAGAAAGCCGTGTTCATCTCACGTAGATAATATCGTTTTTCCTGTCGATGGCCATTTGGCCGGGGATGTACAGTTCTCGGGCGAGCGTCTTCCATGAGTAGCAGCAGCCCTTGACCAGAACTAGCAGCAGCAT
Organism: Choristoneura fumiferana; assembly: GCF_025370935.1. Classification (NCBI taxonomy): domain Eukaryota; kingdom Metazoa; phylum Arthropoda; class Insecta; order Lepidoptera; family Tortricidae; genus Choristoneura; species Choristoneura fumiferana. The sequence continues at coordinate 2,853,376 of NC_133479.1, forward strand.
GATCGATCTATTACTAAAAGTCCAAAATGTTTAATTTTAAGACAAAGCAAAAGCACGCAATTAGATTGTTCTCTAAGATTTGCTAATCATTATAAACTTGGCAGTCCCTTGAATTAAAATTGTTCTTTGAATAGCTACTTAAATATAACAATAGGTATTGGGTAGTCTAATTTGAAAGTGATAGAGAATTTTAATACACAGAAAAATACACTAGCATAAATTTAGGTGTCCTTTTTCTGGTGTTAATTTTATTTTTGATGATCATTTTCTTCGTTCTTTTTTAAAATATCGATTAGACTAGCGATTATCTACAAGCCATTATCATAATTTTCTGCACACGATCAACGCAATTAAATATATTTATTTACCTACTTACTCATTATAATAATTATGGGAATAAATCTGATTAACTTTGTATAATATAGTAAAAAAAGGCCTAATTATAACACACAGTCTATACAGTAACTTAACTAAAGGTACTCAGTTGAAAACGTTTTGTAGGAAACTTTTATTTTCCCATTTGGATTAATAAATAGCATATTTGATGGAATATACCAATAAGATTGTTGTAAAAAAATAAAGATAATGTATTGTACAGACAGTGATCCAAAAAAGTTTGTTTTACTGTTCATTGACTAGAGAATTTCTGCTTTGAATCTAGTGTGTTAAGGTAGATGTACAAATTGGATCTAGTAGGATCTAGCTTTATATGTTAGGGAATTTCTGCCCAATTTTCTAAATTACTAAAACAAACGATGTATTTTTTGAAAACAGTAAGCAATCTTGAAGCAGCCTTTTTGTGATTTTTGTGATAAAATTACATAGAGATTTACATTAAAAATAGCGTTACTTGGCTTAATTAGAAGTATGGTGAAAGTCAGAGTATAAATAGCTTAAATAAAATAGAATAATTTATCGAAATTAAAATGTAAAAGAGTTTTAGTAAAATAAGCAATACTAATACTTACTACTGTGTAACTCCCGGACAAAGGCCCCTTGCACTGGTATGACCATAACGCGCTACTGGCTTTCTGCTGATAACTTACGCACTATTTATAGTCTTCGATTTCAGTTTTAGGGATTAACTTACGGTCGTCATCGCAAAAAACGGAGCTGTCTAGATGCTCTAAAATGTTTGAACACGCACTTAAGTTTTGACCCGAGGTCAGATATTTATGAGTACCTAGACAGCTCCAATTTTGATTATTATTGTGCTCAGCAGTGGGACGTAAGTGGGATGGGATGATGATGACGATGATGATGAGACAGCTCCGATGATTTGAATGGCGACTGCGCTTCATATTGATTTCAATCTTAAATATTAGGCAGCAGTCACCCTCTTCAGCCAAAACCAAACGGAAGGCTTAAAATACAATACAATACAATGATTCTCTATCATTTGCCCGAATTTCATATGCTCGAATGTATCGTTTTTAGAATTTTCATTTGCCATAAAGTAATTTATTTCTGAAATGGTAATTTCTTCAGAGTTAAATAAATAAATAAATAAATATCACGGGACAATTCACACCAATTAAACCTAGTCCAAAGTAAGCTTAGCAAAGCTTGTGTTATGGGTACTAAGCAACGGATAAATATAATATATAGATAGATACATACTTAAATACATATTAAACACCCAAGACCAGAGAACAAACATTCGTATTTTCATACAAATATCTGCCCCGACGGCGGGAATCGAACCGGGACCTCAAGCTTCGTAGTCAGGTTCTCTAACACTAGGCCATCTGGTCGTCAAGTCAAAAAGTTGATATTAAACTACTGCATTCTATATGATGAAATTTAAAAAAATCCGGAAAACAGCACGGTTCTATACATTTTATGGCAAACGTTAGTATGGCAAGTGAAATTCAAGCAAATTAAATTCGGGCAAGTAAAAGTAAACACAATACAATACAAGCAATAATAGCAATAGAGTTTTTTTAAGTAGTTACTGAAAGACTGATTAAGTATTGTAGAAATAAAATTAAAAGGAGCGTGTTTTTGTACAGCCGGAGATATTTATTCAAAATTTAGCAATAACTGCATAGAAGAAAACTATCCAAACAAACATATACATAGGTATAGCATAGGTATAAATATATTCTGCTTTAAAAACCAAAATAACCATTTAATAAAATGTTGATATTATATTTGGTATCTAGAATAGCAGTTTTGCAAAATATCTGGATTACATAATTTGTTAGTTACAATTACACAAAAGCCATGTAGACCGGAAGATGGTGACACAAAATATTAAGTTATTTTTACCAGTATGGCGGTTCTTCAGGGGTCTAATTATGGAATGACAAAAAAAGAAAAAAAAGAGTAATGCCATACTTCTCCGGTGTGACCTACAGCCCACCATACCGACGCCGAATACTTAATTAAAAAAAAATCAACCATAATTTGTTCCAGGCTAATTTTTGCATAGCTAATCATCGTCGCTGCCGCCTACATCTTATTTTATCGACTATCGGAAAAAGCAAGCGTTTTTGTGGAACAACTCGTTTGACACTTGTTATTTATCCGACACATTCGATTAACGCCCAAGCGATTGGGCCGCTAGTTCCATCGCTATGACCATCATTTTCTTTTTTGTCATTCCGTAATTAGACCTCTGAAGAACCGCCATACTGGTACAAATGACCTAATATTTTGTGTCACCATCTTCCGGTCCAATGTCTTAAGGTTTGATAGGGCTCTGGAGCATTTCAACAGCCGTATTTTTGCATTACTAACATCGACGCCTATAAATTAGAATTAATTGGCTATTTACTTGAAGAGGTGCAGATGTTTTTTCATAATCGGTCTTCAGTTTCGGTAATTAAATCTAATAAAATTAAAAACTATACTCAGAAAATAATAATATCAAGAAAATATTATCAAGAAATTGGATTTTAAATAATTATCATATAAAATCCAACAATAAATATGATTGGAAATTACGTATTTTGTTAAACCGATATAACATTAGCAGCAAAAATAAGTACAAAAAGTCTCAAAGCACGTTAAAAAGACATACCTAAACCTTAACATAACTATACTTACCTTTTATGTCACTATCGTAATTAATTTACTGGTGAAAATTTAACGCCTATTTTTAAGTTCCTTTAAAAAAAAAAAGTGGATTTTTCATGCGTTACAAAGAACATAAATTAAACTAGTAAATTATGAAGTAAACTAGGCTTAAATAGCAATTTCGCTTGATTTTTACAGAATTATTATATAATATAAATTTAGGTGGATTATTGAAGAATATATTTGCAAATTACCTGCCCTAATTTTAAGTGCAAAAAAATTGCTTATTTGAATAAATGTTGATTTTACTTAGAGCGAAGATATTAGGTGACTGGGGTAATTTAAATTATAGGACTTTTGTACTTTGCTCTTATTATTTGTAAAAGTAGTAAGTACTTATGTAACCAAAAGGATTTTTAATTTATTTTAAATGGCAATAATTGCATGCTTTCGAAATTTTTTAAAATAATGATAAAGACCAGCGTTAATGCATGAACCAGTATCATACTTTATTGTAATAATAGACGTGACGAATTCTTGATTCATAGTCACAATGAAATTTACTGGAGTTAATCGGATAACATTTTCATCAAAATTAGCGTAATAGTCAGATTAATGATGACATTTTTGATTAAGATTTTAAATTATTATTTTTATCGACTCAAGTTTATCCGGTCCATGCTAGAATAAAGCACTGTAGTAAATGTAAGAGACGAGTTTTAATAAAATAAGCAATTATAATACTTACTTTGGTGGAGCTCTTGGATATAGCCCCATTGTGTTTAACTGTATAACCAGAACGCTCTACTGGCTTCCTGACGACAGTTTACGCACTATTTGTATACTCGTAGTACTCGATTACAGTTTAAGGGATCCGTTAACACAGCTGCCATTTTTAACATCTAAGCAGTCTATGAGCAACTCGGCAGTTCTGATATTTTTGATGGTGACCTCATTGGAAATTACGCCTTTACAAAAAAGTAACTCTTGGTACTGAAAGTAGGATTAGGTAAATATTGTTGATTATTAATAAAAACGAACAAAAATATTAAAGACAAGGATATTTATTTAAAATTTAACGCCTCAACGCTAATAATAAAACTAGATACAAAACACAGTCATGAATTAATT
>NC_133479.1:2861719-2875191 GCF_025370935.1 Choristoneura fumiferana
CCACTGGGCTTAGAGCCATGAAATTTGGTATGTAGGTAGCTGGACCTCTGGAATAACACATAATCTATTTTTACCCCGATATTCCCACGATAGGGATAAAATCTTGAAATATTAACCGCTGAGTTTAGAGTCATGAAATTTGGTAGTAGAAAGCGGATGTCTAGAAAAACACATAGACGACTTTTTGACTCGATATTAACCACGGGATACCTAGGAATAAAATGTCGAAATAACAACCGCTAGGCTAGAGGCATGAAATTTGGATGTAGTAGCCGTATGTCTGGAATAACACATATTATAAGTTCGCTACTTTTTATCCGATATTCCCACGGTATTTTTGTAACTAAGGACCCCATACATCCCTGTATTATTATTATTATTATTATTTCGTATTTTTTCTTTAATTGTATACTGTAGATTTTAAAGTATTTTATTTCTAATTATTTTATTTTGAAAAAATGACTTTCTGCCAAGTTTCTTGCGGCGCATTCTTCTTGGCAATGATGGTCTTTCCGAAAGCGCTGGTAGTATAAAAAATGAAGTGTAAAAGTGCCCATTGCGGCCTATTTACTGAATAAATGATTTGAATTTGAATTTTGCATTTGAATTGGATAGGGAAAAATTTTAAACTTCAGCACTGGGTTTAGAGTCTTGAATTTTGTACAGTCATTCACAACACAACCTTAATGAAGACCACGATTTTTTTGCAAATTTAAATTGCAGCTACCACACCGAATAGTTTACGCGTGCGAAGCCGCGGGTAAAAGCTAGTTTAATATAAAAATTAAACAGTATGTAGACAACTAAAAACTGAACATTTTAACTCGTTATAGTATCTTAACCCAGTATTGCTGCCCCATCTCAACTTTCCACCCTGTATACGCCTATGTGTACCATCAGCCAAATAAGTGGTCTATAAATTTTTAAACAAGTTCCTATCAAATGAACATGTCGTTAAAGTCGAACTTTCAAGTTGACAGACACGTCTATTGGCATTATTGTTTTGTGGCATGCAAACGACTATCAACTTTAGGATGGTAGACCACATATTTGACTGATGGTACCATTAGCATACTTAGGAGATGAGCCATGAAGGAATGCCTTAAAAACTGTCACAACTTCTAAATCTTAGTGGATGTACCCCAAAAATCATACTTTTAATAGGTAACTCAGAAGACGTTACCATGGCAACAAGCAGGGTTTTGCAGGTGGTAGGACCTTGTGCAAGCTCCGCCCGGATTGCTACCACCATCTTGCTCGCTAATCCTCCCGTGAAGCAGCAGTGCTTCCACTGTTGTGTTTCGGCGTGGAGAGTAAGACAGCCGGTGAAATTACTGGCACTTGAGGTATCCCATCTTAGGCCTCTAGGTTGGCAACGCATCTGCAATACCTTTGGTGTTGCAGATGTTTATGGGCGGTGGTGATCTCTTACCATCAGGAGACCCACTTGCTCGTTTGCCATCCAGTCAAATAAAAAAAATAATAAAAAAAAAACAAGCAACACTCAAAAGTTGATTGACCCAGGAAACATGCCGTTTAAATCGTCAACAAATACAATACCTGGTTCTCCTGTTCCTCCTTAACTTTCTCCATGCTGTGCTGGATGACTCTGCTCGTTATGGTGATACAGGCATCGCCGTGGACGAACCTACGAAAATAATCGTACTAAAATTATAAATGGCAAATTTTGTGCGTCTGTGTTTGTTACTCCACGCTAAAACGGCTGGACGGATTTCAATGAAATTTGGTATGTAGATAGCTGGACATCTAGAGTAACACATAGGCTGCTTTTTATCCCGATATCCCCACAGGATCGGGATAAAATCTCGAAATTTTCGCTGGGTTCACGGTTGCTTTTAATGCAACCTCGAAATCCGGAATTTCAATTCAACTGTCAGATCTAATGGATTGCGCGTGCGAAGCCTCGGGTAAAGTCTAGTAATAATATATTACCACGTTATTTACCATTCCATATGGTCCATTTCTGGCTATTGAATCCAACGAGCCAAACTTATCGGTACGACACGAATAAGTAGAAATTAAGCGGCTGTTTCACCATCCATTGATTAGCGTTAACCGACGGTTAAATGTGATGCCGTCTCCGCCTATTCGAACAAAACAAATAGAGACGGCATCACACCTAACCGCCAGTTAACATTAATCAATGGATGGTGAAACAGCCCCTAAATGTTAAAATCATAACTGTCACATTGAAGTATATCATATCAACAATTTTTTGATTTTTACCTTTTTTTTAATACGAACGCCTTTAGGCTTAGTAACCGTGTCTATCTGTTGCTTCTTTATGCTGACACCGCCGCACCGATTTAATATTTAGTATAGAGATAGCTTGAGAACCTGGGAAGGACCTACACTATGTTTCATGCGTTTTTTACAAGCTTTTATTTAGTTTCACCTGTCCCGTTGTCTGTCTGTAATCAAATCTTGCAAGTTAAATTCGACCAACTTCCAGTAGTTGGATCGACTTGAAATTTGGTATACTAAGGTGACTTGCGTGACAATACAATAATCTGGTAGTGGCATTCTGGTAGTCCGGCCAGGACCGTCCACAGGACGGAACTCTTCAACGGTTAATAGCATCGACTTGAAATTTGGTATGCAAATGTAGTTTGGATGACAATACAACTACAGACAGCAAAAAAGCTTGTATTCACAATGAAATGTTTACCAAAAACTTATTTACAAAAACACGTCACAGAACGCTGGAAAAAGTTCGTGAGTTTTCTGGGGATGCCCGAGCTCTGACTGACCTCCTCACGTGCTGGTTGACCGGCACGGAGCAGTTGTTGGAGGGGCACTTGTACTCGCCGTTGAAGCAGTACTTCGCGAGGAACGCGCCCAGCGTTATGTCGTGGCGGCCGTACATCTCCATCGTCACTATCCTGGGAGAGGCAATAGGCTTGTGTCTTAAAACATTATTATTAGTCCGTACTGAACAACCCTTGTAATAGTAGATTGCTCAATAAGAGCCATTTTACCCGAGACGTTAATAGCTTGAGGTGGATAGGCACGTCGAGGGAAAATGGGTTTAATGCTCGAGTTTTACACTCTGCTTTTCACTTCGATTGAGAGGAAATTAAATAGCAACAGAGTACGAGAAATTGTAGTGAATGGTAGATTAAATGAAATTACGCGAAACTAATATCGATGCAAAGTTTGTCGGCGAAACAAAGGACCATTTTGTTAGCCAACAGTTTACGGCGGGCGTTTGGACGAATTTGAAGACACCTCTCTGTCTCACTAGAGTACTAGACCAGACTGTACTTTTCTCACTAAGGGCTGTGGGACTTTTACTTACCAGGGGTTGACGCAGAAGTCGGGCGAGTTGGCCGACTTGCTGCTATAGCTGTAGAGCAGCACGACCAGCTTCTGGTGATTGTCGGGGGCTAGCGGGTCCAGCTCGCGAGGTTCCGGCTTCTCCTCCAGCTCCGGGTCTTTGGGGACCTTCTTCACCACTGACGGCTTGTTCTGAGGGCATTCGGCTGCGAAAAACACCGAATTTTCGAGATTGAGCAAAATATTGAGTTACTAGCGTTTACCCGCGGCTTCGCACGCGTAAATCGTTAGATACAGCAGTTGAATTGGAATTCCGGGATTTTACAAAATTCTCGTGGGAATTACATTGTTTTTTATCCTGTGGGAATATTGATTAAAAATATGAAAACGGTAGAACCCAGTTCGCTGCGCTGCGACAGGGTTCTATCGAGTGTCACAGTGTAAAAATTTGAAGTTTGTGAATAAAAACCATGATGTAGCTTTCGGGAATTTCCGTGGATATTCAGTAAATCCCGGAAATTTCAATTCAACTGTCAGAATTTATGATTCACACAGGCAACTATAGTATAGTTCAAGCTGTACTTGGTTTAGATGGGTATATAACTAAATGTAAACAAAACAACGTCTATTGGTGTCTTAAATATTGAAATTCGTCCATTAAAATATCTTAACATTTATATTTCTGTATTGAAATACACTAGTTTGTTATTTTATTACAGTGATAGATAAGTAAAATGTATAAAAACCTTGAATGTACCAATTCTGGCAGCTGAAGTTTGTTTACATTTAGTTAAATACCTACCAAAACCAAGTATAGTATAGTTGGTTGAACTGAATGTGAAGGGGTCGTTACGTTTGTGGCGGGAGTTGGTGCAGCCCCCGGTGGCGCGGTAGTTAGCCAGCGCGCCGCGCAGCGCGGGCTCGTCCGCCGTCCCCGTTATCGGGGTCGCTATGAACGGGTGCAACACCTGCAAATATACAATCATCATCATCATCAGCCGGATGATTCCATTTGAAATAAAATTGGCCAATTGGCCTGGTCTCAAAATAAGAACTATGGGTTCTAGACAATGAGTAAACAGACATGGGTATACTATACATACATAAACCGTGTTTTTTTCTGTTAATTTATAGAAACTAGATATCCTATCATTTTGCCAGCTTTGACGTTTATAATGATACCTCATATGTTGAAAACCATCCAGTTGTTTAAGATAGAAGTAGACCACCAGTAGTAGAATACCAAAGATATTTCTTAAAGATTGGTTTGTTTTGGTGGGACAATGGCGAACTAACAGTGGGGTGGAAGGGGCGTCCCAAGGGGCCTCCAAAATGTCCACAAGTTCTCTTGATCAAGTCCTTTAAGGGCTACCCGAGGTTTTCATAGATTTTTGACTATAAGTATATAAGAAGATAGAATTATAAGTCAAACGGCTATCGGTTCTCCAATCTTTAATCTCCATTTTTGTCTACTGGATTTTGAAAAAAATTAATACTTAATTTTGTATGATTTTTTTAAACATTGTCTAAAAAAACACTTATTTCGTACCTCTATTGACGTGAAAGATCTAACATATACGAAATCAACATATTTGGGTTCGTCTTTGACGTCTCTAAAAACGTGTCGAGGGTTTTCATTTGAAACTAATTAACACAAAAGTTATGGCCAGAAAACCAGTTTTTTGGCCTAAAATTGTTTCAACTTTGCTGCCAAACATCTCGAAGACAATGAACTTTGAAGTACATATGGGCTACTATATTGCATTAAGCCGTTGTTGTTAATATAATAAGCTACTAAACACATTGGAAAACTAAGGAATTCAGATAGAAGGTAGGCATGGGATCCCCTTAAGACTTGGCGTTCATTCAGCTTTGCCGCCCCGGGTCTCGAACGAGCTTAGTCCGCCATCTATTGACTTGCTATAAATACTCTCGAAAAAACAACCCTCCTTTAGGCATTCAGGTTAAAAGGTATAGCTGTCAGACAGCTGCTGTCTGACTTGGATAGTATCCACACTCGCCTTCGATGGACACGAACTCGTGCACCTGCTGTTTAGTTAAAGTGATAAGTTTTTCCATGTCAAAGTCAAAGTCGAAATAGTACATTTTTGCAGGAAGTAGGACCTAAGGTCCGCCCGGATTGCTACCACCATCTTGCTCGCTAATCCTGCCGTGAAGCAGCAGTGCTTGCACTGTTGTGTTTCGGCGTGGAGAGTAAGACAGCCGGTGAAATTACTGGCACTTGAGGTAACCCATCTTAGGCCTCTAGGTTGGCAACGCATCTGCATGGTGTTGCAGATGTTTATGGGCGGTGGTGATCTCTTATCATCAGGAGACCCAATTGCTCGTTTTCCATCCAGTCGAAAAAAAAATAGTGTCTTAATTTATCTATTAGAAGCGCGAAGTCGAAGACTGGGGGCTTTAATGAGTCGATTTTCGTAATTCCATTACCGCCTGTGCGACATACAATGTTTTTCATCACATTTGCGAGTAAAATTGTATATTTGTGAAAGAATAAATATTATTTTAACAACAATGGCCGATATCTTAGGCTGCACTCTCGGACAGCGGCAGCACGCTCCCCCGCGCCCGCGGCACGGGCAATGAATCATGCGACCGACCACGGGTTCCATGACCAGAACATTAAGGTCGAGGGTTTTATTTGGGGGGTTGCATCCAAGGTAGCCTGCATGTTACGACACTGTTTACGAGCAAGTGTGATGAAAAAATCTTTATTCAATTTAGGCTATAACTATAACAAGCACATATGAATGTCAAAAAAACTACCACCGCCTCGAAAAAAACTCTGTTGAGAAGAATCCGGCAAAAAACTCAACGAAAGTCTTTATGACATTGACATAAGACTGATTTTGACTTGGCCTGTGTAAAAACTTTTTTCACGAACATAACCCTCCTTCGGACAGTCGGTTAGAGGCATTAGGCATAGCTAGGGTTGACAACTATACTGTTAAAAAGTATACAGTATTATACTGTTTTTCCACAACATTAAACTTTTTACTGTTGAACAAAAACAAAGTATACAAAATACTGTTTTCAGCATCAAAATGCCTAATATTAAAGTATACGCTAAGTCAGTGCAGCTTACCTAGTCACAGTAGTGGTGTTTCAGGACGAATCTTTGAATGTAAATTTACTAAAAAAGAGGACTAAAATTCTGTTCATATTTTTAAAGTATTGTTTATTTTCGTTCTCAGGCCCAAATATACTTTATTTCTTGTAAAAAAAAGTTGGCAACCCTAGGCATAGCATGCATACGCATACCTGGACAGCGTCGACGCTCTGTCTGGGCCTGCTGACGCGGCGCACGCGCGGCGTGTGCGGGGCGCGCGGGGGCGGCCGGAGCAGCGGCACAGGGAAGTACTTGCGGAGCGGGCAGCGCCGCCCCGCCTCCGTCTCCAGGTACGGAGGGGGGATGATGATGTTAGGGGACATCGAGAGGATCGTGTCGTCGATTGACCATCTAGAGAATAAATCATTAGGTGAGAATAGGGAATATTACGCAAAGCTCTGCGCAGGGGGCGGCGTTTGTCTCCATGCATGACGGGTCATGTCATTTTTAATAGTAACAAATTAACATAATATTTGCATCGCTAGTAACGATAGAGCTACATTTCTAAAATTTTAATTAAAATAATATGATATTATTTTAATTAAAAGCCGCGGTGGCCGAGTGGTTTGACCTATGGCCTCTCAAGCAGAGGATCGTGGGTTCAAACCCCGGTTCGCACCTCTGAGTTTTCGGAATTCATGTGCGAAATTACATTTGAAATTTACCACGATCTTTACGGTGAAGGAAAACATCGTGAGGAAACCTGCACAAACCTGCGAAGCAATTCAATGGTGTGTGTGAAGTTCCCAATCCGCACTGGGCCCGCGTGGGAACTACTGCCAAGCCCTCTCATTCTGAGAGGAGGCCTGTGCCAGCAGTGGGACGTATATAGGCTGAGATTATATATATATATATAATATGATATTATGTCATCATGGACATTTAAGAGACCGGACGGGATGTCTCTGATTCCGTGGAGTACGGGACGTGTGCTAGTGTGGGATGCAACTTGTGTTGACACACTGGCCCCATCTCATCTCCACCGAACATCAATAAGGGCAGCAGCAGCAGCAGAAATGGCAGAAACTGCCAAAGCAGGAAAATACAGTGGTCTCGGTGCCGAATATGATTTTGTACCTTTCGGCGTCGAGACCCTTGGTCCGTGGGGCCCTGGCGCTCTGAGTCTCTTCAAAGATCTATCAAAGAGGCTCAGAGGTACCACAGGAGACCGAAGAGCTGGCAGTTTCCTCGCTCAACGCATCAGTCTTGCGATCCAGCGGGGAAATGCTGCCAGCATCTTTGGTACCATGCCGCAGGGTCCATTTTAGATTTATTATAGTTTCAGCTTATTTAATTTTATAATATTATTCAAAAAAACTGTTTATGGTTTGTGCTAGTGCTGCATTCTGACGGCAGAGCAGTAGTATTCCCTTTTGTAATAAAAAGGGCTATAGGGTCGGTCAAGGAAGAAAGCAATGGTTCCGACAAAAAAGACTGACCCAAGCATGGTCGTTTGCCCCCTTACATAAAAAAAACTTAGTACTTATTATCAAATCTATGGAACTACCACTCTGTTACCATGCATTATTACAAATACTAAATGAAAATTATCTGTGTTATATAGCTGACTGCAAATCACTCATCATATCACTCAAACAACCGCAGAAAATGGATAGTGTAAACGGACACAGCCGACACACAGCCAGTAGTATTAAGTATAGACAAAAGGAACAAATGTACAGAACCTGTTATAGAATCATTAGTAGATCAATCAAAAACTTACCTGTCAGTATGATTATCCGCCTTCAGACTCTCTTCAGTGGGCAGAAATACGTCATCTTCTACCGACACAGTCGCCCTTAATGGATCACTAAAATCCCTTATGGGTACTCCACAACTTAATCTATCACTATCCGCTTTGCGCACAAACTTACTAGTCAATGGATCATTAAAGGAACTCGAATCATCTTTCTTTAAACTATCTACATCTTTATCATCATCTGTATCAAGAGCTTCTGTCGCTACACTGACTTTGTCAACTTTTTCATCTTTATTTCCTTCTTGTTTAACTTCATCATCGAGCATCTTATTAATATTGTTGTCATCATCATCACCATCATCATCCCACGTCATTCCCGGTTCAGGTAGAACCACTTCGATGTCAGCTAGGAATGCTTTTTCTAGTTTCCAGTTGTAGCACGCCAGGAGCATGAATTTGACGACTTTCTTGACACGCGCTAGTTCTGAGAGGGGTGCTCCGCAGATTAAGATGCAGCAGCCTAGTTGGGGCTCCGCGCAGCCTTCGAGGGACATCAGGGTTTTGCTTGGGTCTGTTGGAGAAATTTGGTGGTGAAAATGGAGCTAGAACAGGGGGTATTTTAGAATCTTTTATTTAACTTGCCGTGTGAGGACCCCATATCTATCGACGCAGAATTGGCAATAGCCGATAAAAAAAGCTTTATGCAGCAGCACTAGTAACAATGGCAGTAGCATGAGAAATAAGAAAGAAAGAGAGAAAGAAAGAAAAATGATTTATTAACGGTCCCAACGGTACCACCACCAAACACAAAAAACAATAATATATTACTATACAAGCAAAATCACAATAAATTGTATGGTGATGACACCAATTGTCACCGAAAAAGGGTCTCCACTCAGCATGTGTTGCTACACAGTGGGTGCAGCAACGCCGATTTGACGCTAAATAACGTGTTTATACACTCGTCCCACCCATTTCCCTGCTCATTTGGCATTGCGGCAGGGGCTGAATGTAATAAATACCCCATGGAGACGGAAGGCTGTGATGCACGCCGCACAACGGAGCAGGTATTCTTGCTTGTACACAATAGGCACTCACGGCAGGTGACGGAGAACTGCCGGCAGTGCCCCAGCCTCGGCACAGCGATCCTGGCGTCGACGGAGGCCACCAGGTCGGCCCGGAGGCAGCGCGCGGCGCGGTGCAGGGCTCCCCGGCCGACGGCGGTGGCCAGCGCCACGCCCGCGGCCCGCAGCGCGTCCTGCACGGCGCGCGCCGCCGCCCCCCGCACCAGCACCACGTCGGGGTGGAGCGCCGTGATGCGCGCCGCGCAACGGACTAAGTATTCTTGCTCCTAGAACCCAGTTCAGTAAAACTAAATGAGCCAATGAGAGCCATCCATCGCGTATGATTCGCCGCTAGAGGCGCTAAGTAGTGTGTGTAATGTCACTGTTTTGGGCGAGCTACGCGTGTTTATTTATAATTAGAATAATTTTGTGAATATTTTGCAATACCTGAAATTAATTGTGGCAAATATGCGTTATGGGGCAATGAATTCTGCGTTTTGAGACAGTTTTGTCTTTCGGAAACCTTTGTCCCCCCTTTTTTCCGAACAAAACGGGACTACGCAACACTGCGGCATGCTCGATATTTTTATGGTACGGTTTTAAGGTATTAAATATGATTTAAATGTAAATTTTGTTATCACGCCCGTAATAACAAACTAACCACTATACTACAGGCGGGACCTTTGTCTACAGTGGCGCCAACTGGTGAGCGCGAAAACGGTAGCCCTCATTGCAAGCAAGACCATTAGGTCGCCTATAAATTTGTGTATGAAGTTTATAATTCGAGCCGGGGTTTGAACCCACGATACTCTGCTTGAGAGACTACAGGTCAAACCACTAGGCCATCACGGCTCACGGCTATATTTCCTATACCACATTTCTATCTTACAAGATTCTCGTTGCACTACATCAGAAAATCAAACGTTATGATTAAGGTACCTGTAGCAACACGGGTTCAAGCGAGGTCAACTTGCCCTCCACCCTCTGGTACGCAATCGAGCAATCCAGGAGGAGGACGGTCGGGTTCTCTATCTTCTGAGGCATTGCTCTGAAAATTACGACACAATACAATACACTCTAACACCACCATGCGAAATACTCTGTCACGCTTTCACGAAACCAGTGCCGATTTTGATGAAATTTGGTATATGATATTTACGAACATTACATCTTACAGACTGGCTAAAACCAAAAAGTCGTTTCTGGGAAGTTGCATACGTTTTTATAATAAAATTCCAAAAAATATTATAAATGAAACGGATACAAAATTCAGATCTATTGTCAAGAAGACATTAATATCTAAGGCGTATTATAAAGTTAATGATTATATCATGGACATCCGATCCGCATTAGCGATCCCTTCAAATAGCGAACCTACTGTGTTAAAAAATTAAGTTGTGTTAAATACTTGTGATGTATACATATAATTTAATAATATTGTAAATCTGTTTAAAAATATATATATACCTCGTAAGTTTCTTGCCGGATTCTTCTCAACAGAGGTTTTTCCGAACCGGTGGTAGTTTTTTTTTTGACATTCATAAGTGCTTGTTATAGCCTAAATTGAATAAAGATATTTTGACTTTTGACTTTTTAAACAAAGCGCGCTGGACCCACCTGTGGGCCACATTCTTGGTCAAGACGACGCCGGGGACCACGCGCGAGTCCCGCGCGCAGCCGTCGCGGAGTTTCTTCACTTGCACATAGTTCCGGATGTCTATGTCGCTGCTGTGGAGATCTACGATACAGGAATAAGTATGTTGGTAATATTCTTGACGTATCGGCCAATGGTACACATATTTAGCAACCCGCCGTGGCACGGACGTGAGGAATGTGGTCTACGGTCTTAAAAAAGTTTTTGATAAAAATTTCATTTTTAATACAAGCTTTTTTGCTGACTGTCGTTTTTAGGGTTCCGGAGTCAAAATGGCAAAAACGGAACCCTTATAGTTTCGCCATGTCTGTCTGTCCGCCCGCGGCTTTGCTCAGGGACTATCAATGCTAGAAAGCTGTAATTTTGCAGGGATATATATGTAAACTATGCCGACAAAATGGTACAATAAAAAAATAAAAAAAAATTTTTTTAGGGTACCTCCTATAGACAGAGAGAGTAAAGTGGGGGTGATTTTTTTTTCTCATCCAACCCTATAGTGTGGGGTATCGATGGATAGGTCTTTTAAAACCATTAGGGGATTGCTAAGTAAATTTTTCGATTCAGTAATTTTTTTGCGAAGTATTCAACTTCAAAGTGCAAATTTTCATTAAAATTGAGCGCCCCCCCCCCCCTCTAAAATCTAAACCGGTGGGTGGAAAAACTTGAAAAAAATCAGGATGGTAGTAAGAATATCAAACTTACAATAAAAACTATAACCATTAAGTTTGCTTGAGAATTATTAGTAGTTTAAGGGGCTGTTTCACCATCCATTGATTAGTGTTAACTGACGCTTAAATGTGATGGCCGCGTCCGTGGTGGCTGGTTTACCTATGGCCTCTCAAGCAGAGGATGTGGGTTCGGCTCGCACCTCTGAGTTTTTCGAAATTCATGTGCGGAATTACATTTGAAAATTACCACGAGCTTTACGGTGAAGGAAAACATCGTAAGGAAACCTGCATAAACCTGCGAAGCAATTCAATCCAATCCGCATGGGCCCGCGTGGGAACTATGGCCAAGCCCTTGTTCTGAGAGGAGGCCTGTGCCAGCAGTGGGACGTATATAGGCTGGGATGGACGCTTAAATGTGATGCCGTCTCTATTTGTTTTGTTCGACTAGACAGGGACAGCATCACATTTAACCGTCAGTTAACACTAATCAATGGATGGTGAAACAGCCCCTAAGAGTAAATAAATAGTAGCAGCCTAAGGTATAACATATACCTAAATTGGAAGATTCCGTATAAAATACGAAATCCTTAGAAAAATATCACTTAATTTTTTCGCAATGGCTACGGCACCCTATTTCGGCCGTGTCCGACACGCTCTTGGCCGGTTTTTTTGTTCACTGTATTTGCATTGTCATCCAAACTACATTTCCGTACCAAACAAGTCGATGCCATTAACCGTTGAGGAGTTCCGTCCTGCGGAGACGATCCTGGCCGGACTACCAGGCCAGGACGATACTGTCAGATTATTGTATTGTCACCAGAGCCTAAAGTTTCTGACGCTCGCGATCGCAATCAAATGACAGTTTTTGATGGAATGCGCGAAACATAATCAATCAGTGCAATCAGCAGTGGATTTGTGCGAGTAAAATAGCGCCGCGCCGCTCACTGACTCGCTGGACAGTAGCTGGCGCGCCAGTAGCTGCCCACTGACCTGGCATGATGATGTCAGCTGCTTGCGTGCACAGCGGTAGCAATATGTCGAGCCACGCGCCGCTCAGTGACTCGCTGGACAGTAGCTGCCGCGCCAGTAGCTGCCCACTGACCTGGCATGATGATGTCAGCTGCTTGCGTGCACAGCGGTAGCAATATGTCGAGCCACGCGCCGCTCAGTGACTCGCTGGACAGTAGCTGCCGCGCCAGTAGCTGCCCACTGACCTGGCATGATGATGTCAGCTGCTTGCGTGCACAGCGGTAGCAATATGTCGAGCCACGCGCACTAGTGACTCGCTGGACAGTAGCTGCCGCGCCAGTAGCTGCCCACTGACCTGGCATGATGATGTCAGCTGCTTGCGTGCACAGCGGTAGCAATATGTCGAGCCACGCGCCGCTCAGTGACTCGCTGGACAGTAGCTGGCGCGCCAGTAGCTGCCCACTGACCTGGCATGATTGATGTCAGCTGCTTACGTGCACAGCGGTAGCAATATGTCGAGCCACGCGCCACTTAGTGACTCGCTGGACAGTAGCTGCGCGCCAGTAGCTGCCCACTGACCTGGCATGATGATGTCAGCTGCTTACGTGCACAGCGGTAGCAATATGTCGAGCCACGCGCCGCTTAGTGACTCGCTGGACAGTAGCTGCGCGCCAGTAGCTGCCCACTGACCTGGCATGATGATGTCAGCTGCTTGCGTGCACAGCGGTAGCAATATGTCGAGCCACGCGCCGCTCAGTGACTCGCTGGACAGTAGCTGGCGCATTAGTAGCTTGAGGTGGTCACTCCGGCCTCTTCGATAGCTTTGCACAGTTTGTTGTCACTCGGGCCTTGATTCAAGACAGAAACTCAGTAACTGTATAATTATAAATAATCAACAACAGGTTTGATTGTAAGATTTGTTTTTTGGAATCTTTTTGTATTTTTTATTTCAATTCCAAATTTTTACTTTTACGGTCATCCCGTAAAACCT
>NC_133479.1:2875370-2902950 GCF_025370935.1 Choristoneura fumiferana
ATAATAGAATATGGGAAAACATCGCAGTTCGAAGGATATCAAGTAACTTTGGAGAACACTATACTGTTTCCAGCTGGCGGTGGACAGGTACATTTAATCATTTAAATTAATTCGTTTTTCTAACATAAAAAAATATATACTTATAACGTGTAGTGTAGAAATATCGGACTGGATCGTAATTTATTTATAATGGTTACCAATCTTAGTATATAAAAATGAATCCCTTTTTCCCTTAGTCACGGCATCACGCGTGAACGGCTGGACCGATTTCGCTAATTATTTTTTTGTTGTGTTTGCTATTGTCAGGTGAATTGAAAAAAAAACTACAGCTGGGGCGAAGCCGCGGGCACCAGCTAGTTTAACAATAAAATCTCCTTTAGTTGAGACAGCAAATAACTTCATCCTAAAAACATGTCCATATTTATATTTTTTATTATTATTGCTTAAGTTTTATCTTTTATTTTTAATATATCCCATAGCAATTGTGAAAAATCTGAAAGAAAGAAAGAGAGATTTATTTGGTTTCATAAGCACCACCACCTTACAGTAATAAGACAAACTAGCATTAAAACTAAGTTAGTTGGTGACACAACAGGACACCAAAAAAGGTCTCCACTCAGCATGTGTTGCCACACATTATGTGCAGAAATGCTGGTTTTAGAGCCAAAATATATGTAGATAGTGATGAAATAAGTCACAATAAAATAACCACAAGAATATCAATTAAAAAGTAAAGACATTCTAATAAAGAGACTTGATCAACCCCTCATTTATGCGGGAACTAAAAAAAGTAGGTACTAGTTCTAGTCTTATCTGTTTAAATCTGCCTTAAATTTGGCATGGGGGCCAATCAACTATTTTCCCTACACTTTGGGCGTTTCCTGCGTTACCAAAATTGTCTTTGGCATTACCGAAAAATCGTACTTTCAACAAGATATTTTACGGTTTAATAGGTTAAACTTACGTAGGACGGCATGTATTTATGAACACCATTTATTAAATTACAGGAAAAAACATGTTTACTTACAAAAATCTGCAATTGTTTGAAAAATGTCGCGGACAGATTAGTGTGGATAAAAAAGTTAATTGGCCCATGGATCTGTTAAAAATAAAATATATATACAGGAAGTGAAACTTTGATTCTGGTGACAGCCATATGACGTCATGTGTATGAAGTGTATGAAGATACAGAGTGTTTTTATCTAGATTATAGATTTAGAATTTGATTTAATTTAATTAGATTTATATTTAGAATTTGTGTAATAATGACGGCACGGGCATCAAACTTTCGCTCCCTGTATATATATATATATATATATATGTATATATATATATATATATTTCTTGCAGTATTAAATACATCAACATGACAATTTTTAGAGCGAGTTTAGACTTGCAAGAAAAATACGGTATTTGACAACTCCTGATTTTGCCATATATAGATATACAGATAGTGTTTAGCAAAGAGAAAATTTAAATCGGTTGAAAATTGGATTTATAGTGATTTTTTGAAAAATCTATATACCTGTCTCTTTCTCAAACGCTTTTCTCTATGCAGCAAGTATGGCGGTACTGGCGTGTGACGTCACATGCCAGTATGTCTTTCTCTGTCTAATCTTGAATTTCAAACCTTTATAACTTTGTTATTTGTAAAGGTAGCTTAAAAATTGATTTTCTATTCGATAACAGGCATTCTGTAGTTTTAATTTATAAAACATATACAAAATAGTCAAATACCGTATTGTGCAAGTTGCATTACATTGTGAGGCCGTGAAGCCAACGAGTTTGTAGTGGTCAATCGAACGCCGCAATGTAATAAATTTATTTATTTGTAATTATATTTTTATGAAAAAATTACTTTCTGCCTAGTTTCTTGCGGCGCATTCTTCTTGGCAATGATGGTCTTTTCGAAAGCGCTGGTAGTTTAAAAAAATGACGTGTAAAAGTGCCCATTGCGGCCTATTTACTGAATAAATCATTTGAATTTGAATTTTTGAATGCAACTTGCACGATTTTTCTTGCATGTCTAAACTCGGCTTTATAGCAGATATTTTTTGCAGCCCCATGACATTGGCTCCTTAAATGATGTTGAAGTTGTACAAGTGCTACGTAAAGGAGATGAGGCGTTGCATTTCACTCGTGGGCCTCTGGAGGTTGGAGCCACGGTTACGCAGACAGTCAACTGGGAGAGGCGGTTTGACCACATGCAGCAACATTCAGGTATGTACATAAGTGTTGCTTGATTGCGTGTCTGTCTGCGAGGAATTCATTTATCAATTAAAAAGAAGATACTGGACATTGTCACAGTATATTTACACTTGATCATATCCATACTAATATTATAAATGCCAAAGTGTATGTGTTTGTATGTTTGTTCATCTTTCACGTCGAAACGGAGCAATGGATCGACGTATTTTTTGGCATAGAGATAGTTTATGAGCCAGAGAGTGACATAGGCTACTTTTTATCCCGGAAAAATGCACAGTTCCCGTGGGAACAGCGACTTGTACTATTATCTATTCTGTGACAGCGCGCAATAACCGAATTCCACGCGGCAAAAGCTAGTATTGAAATATAATAATAATAATAAAGCCTTTTTTTGTTTCAAATAAAGGAGTTTGGATAATTAGTTTTTTACAAATTTCGAGTTGTTAGTATTTTGCCAAATTTCATTTAAATCCGTCCAGCCGTTTCGGCGTGAAGAAGTAACAAACATACTCACTCACTCACTCACAAACTTTCACATTTAAGTATAATATTAGTAGGATTTTTGCTATTGTATGTATATGTATATTATATCTATATCCTCGAGTTAAAATTGGCAAAAATTCTGCTTACGTAATACTTGAATGACCCCATCAGGAGACCCACTTGCTTGTTTGCCATCCAGTCGAATAAAAATAAATAAATAAATAAATTGCTCTGAGGATGAGCTCGGACTGTAATCATTATACCATTGTTCATTTAGGCCAGCATCTCCTTTCGGCGGTTCTAGAGAAGGAATACAACCTCCCCACCACAAGCTGGTGGCTTGGTGCTGATGAGTGTCACGTGGAACTGGATGCTGTCAAGGTGGCTGATGACGTCATCACCGCAGCAGAGGCGCGGTGCAATGACCTCATACGGCAGGGACTCGCTGTTAAAGTCAAGTTCCTTAAGATGGGAGACCCTGATTTGGATGAGGTAAAAAAATACCTATGAGAAAGAAAGAAGAAAGAAAAGAAAATACATTGACATTGACTTGCAGACAGTTACAGTAACGCCAGACAGACGAGGAAAACAGTGACACGAAAGGGAACCCACCTCAGCATAATGCTGGCTCAAGAGCCAGCGCTGGTCTTCCGGTGGGACCGTGGTGTGCAAGTCTGACTTGCTTGTCTACATCTACAATCTTATCGTTTCGCCATGTCTATCTGTCTGTCCGTCCGTCCGTCCGCGGCTTTGCTCAGGGACTATCAATGCTAGAAAGCTGTAATTTTGCACGGATATTTATGTAAACTATGCCGACAAAATGGTACAATAAAAAACTAAAAAACTATATTTTTAGGGTACCTCCCATAGACGTAAAGTGGGGGTGATTTTTTTTTCTCATCCGACCCTATAGTGTGGGGTATCGTTGGATAGGTCAAAGCATATTTTATGATTTAAATTCGGGTTTTGTTCCGCGTACCGTCATTTTAGAGAAGCTCGAAAAAAAAAATCTAAAATCAAGATATGCAGAAGAAAACTAGAATCTAAATCATAAAATTAGTAATGATCGCGATACTCTAAAACGTTGTGATAAACAGCATATTTTCAGGCACACACCAGAGGCCTTCCAAAAGACTGTATGGCGACAATCCGCGTGATCTGCATAGAGGGTGTCGACGAGAACATGTGTTGTGGGACCCACGTGGCCAACCTCAGTCAGCTGCAAGCCATCAAGCTGCTGGGCGCGGAGCCAGGGAAGAAGGGGAAGACTAACTTGAGGTTCGTCGTGGGGAATAGAGTCACGTGGCTGCTCCAGAGGATGCTGGAAAGAGAGAGGGCGTTGACTGCGCTTTTGAAGTATGTTTACCTTTCGTATTCATCCTATTATTAAAGATAGGTAGATAAAAAACTTTAATCACCAAAACACAGGGTAAATCGTCAGTTATTGGCCACTATTCAATAACTGGCCACCTTACACTAAAAATAAATTCTAGTCACCTATAAACAGTTAATTTTTAAACCCCCCACGCAAAAAGAGGGGTGTTATAAGTTTGACCGCTATGTGTGTCTGTCTGTCTCAAAATATACCTCGTTGAGTTTCTTGCCGGATTCTTCTTAACAGAGGATTTTCCGAACCGGTGGTAGATTTTTTTTTGACATTCATAAGTGCTTTTTATAGCCTAAATTGAATAAAGATATTTTTTGACTGACTTTGTGGCACCGTAGCTCTTAAACGGGTGGACCGATTTGAATGCGGTTTTTTTATTTGAAATCAGGTTTCCTAGCGATGGTTCTTAGACATGTTTCATCAAAATCGGTTTAGTCGTTTTTGAGATATTGAACTTTTTAGTATAAGGTGTCAAAAATAGAATGATGTGTTACGGTGGAATCTCTGCTGAAAGGCAGCCTTAATAAATAACTATGATAAAGTGACATGAAAACTAACATGGATGACTCAAACACTACATCCAAAAGTTCTAAAAGTTACGTAAAATAATAAACATTAATTCATTGTGAATTTATAAATGCGAATGTACCTACTGACTGACTTTATATACAATTTTTTTTATAGTTGAAAATGAAATTTGTGTGCTTTAGTATTGGAAAATACTAATGTACTCCTATTTCTCGTTACAGAAACGAACCGAATAAACACGAAGAATTGGTGCAAAAAATGCAGAAAAATTTAAAAATCACCAACAAAAATCTACAAAACGTTCTATCCGAACTGGCTCAAGTTGAGATAGACAAAGTGAAGAACACAAAGCCAAAGTATCTCTTCTTGTTCAAGAAGGAAGCAACGCCGGAGTTTAACAGGGCGGTGTGTAAGGGGTTGGAGGGGGAGGGCTTGTTTATGTTTTTGGCTTCCGAAGAACCAGATAGGCCGAAGGAGGGACAGATTATTATACAAGGTCCAGAGGAGCATTGCAACGCTTTGGGACAGCAGTAAGTGTTCAAATCCCACTAATTTTATAAATGCGAAAGATTATAAGTCTGGTTGTTTGTTACCTTTAACCGTCAAAGATGCTAAACCGATTTAGATGAAATTCGGTATACTGATAGTTTCTTTGTCGATTGCCGATGGAACTTAGGGCGGTTTCAGACTAGCGTTTTATACGCGCGTATAACCTCGTTTTTGAAAGCGCGTGTACGCGCGCACAGGTGCGGTTTTGTTTTCTTCGAGCGTTGACGCACATATAAGAGCGAGCGAGAACATGTCCTTTAGACCAAACACGAGCAAACACACGCGAATGAGCGCGTACACGCGTGTTCGATTTAATGTAGCGCGCGTGTAAGCGCGTTTTTTTTTTATTCGACTGGATGGCAAACGAGAAAATGGGTCTCCTGATGGTAAGAGATCACCACCGCCCATAGACACCTGCAACACCAGGGGGATAGCAGTTGCGTTGCCAACCTAGAGGCCTAAGATGGAATACCTCAAGTGCCAGTTATTTCACCGGCTGTCTTACTCTCACGCCGAAACACAACAGTGCAAGCACTGCTGCTTCACGGCAGGATTAGCGAGCAAGATGGTGGTAGCAATCCGGGCGGACCTTGCACAAGGTCCTACCACCTGCATAAAAAGCGTATACCAAAAAAAGCGTATACACGCAGAAAAAAAACTCTAATCTGAAACCGCCCTTAATATTTGTGTTTTAAGTATACAATAGTTTAGTTTTTATAGTTTCTACGCCATAAATAAAATGTTTTTTTTTTTTCAGAATTAC
The DNA here is from genome assembly GCF_025370935.1 of Choristoneura fumiferana. Lineage (NCBI taxonomy): Eukaryota > Metazoa > Arthropoda > Insecta > Lepidoptera > Tortricidae > Choristoneura > Choristoneura fumiferana. The sequence continues at coordinate 2,881,289 of NC_133479.1, forward strand.
CGAACTTTTAAAGGGCAAAGGCGCGTTCAAGAACGGAAAATTCCAAGGAAAAGCGGGGGACATGGGCGGAATAAATAAATGCAAGAAACTAATCGAGGAATACTTTAATAAAGTCTAATTTATACAAATTGATGTTTCATTGTTAATTAAATAGTTCAATAAATATAATTCGGAGTATAAACAAAAACTTAACAAGGCATTTCGAGGGTCAAACAAATTGTTATTATCCTATGACGTTAAAACGACATGTTCACAATCACAGCATAAAGGCTCATATGAATAAAAAAAAGTGAAGTAAAGATCGTCAGAAGAACTGCAACTTGCCAACTGCCCATCGCAACTAAAAGTTAAAGTTTCACCATCCATTGATTAGTGTTAACTGGCGGTTAGGTGTGATGCCGTCTCTATTTGTTTTGTTCGAATAGACGGAGACGGCATCACATTTAACCGTCGGTTAACGCTAATCAATGGATGGTGAAACAGCCCCTTAATGTTTATTGGCGTTGGCATAAGATTGATTTTTAGTTAGTCTGCGTAAAAATGAGTTTTATTACATCTATGCAGTAAAAACGCTTTTTTAATACAAATTTATTCTTTATTCATACGGCCCAATGTTATTTTAACGAATATTATTTTGTCTATTTTAATTGTAATCGAATAACACAATAAAAGAAAAAGCAACAAAATGTCATACATAGCCAGGAATCGGGTAGGTATCATGTTTAAATTACAAAAATATGTTTATTTTGCATAAAATGTGGTACAGCCGCCATCAGATATTTCTGAGCGTCCAAGGTGATCAAAAATATCGAAACATGAACCCTAATATCTTAAAAATAGAGTGCATGTGCCGATATTTTTGAACACCTTGGCCGCTCATAAGTATTTGGTGGCGACTGTACAAAAAGTTGGCAATAAAGTTCACACAAGAAACTGCCATGCAAGTTCAATGTCAAACAAATTCTAAATTGAGGCTGACACTGCAATTTAGTTTTAACTGACTAATTTAAACTTCATTAGAATTTCCTCATTGAAACGAATTCACGTGTAAAGTAATGTGATAAAAACTGTACCGACATAACCCAGAAAATAAAATATATTTTTAATATAATTCGCTATAATAGATAACTTAAATTAACCTTTTAATGACACTTAACATTATGTGATTTACAATAAAAAATCATTTATCTACTTCAGAATTTACCGAAAACCAAGCGCCGTAATTGGTAGGTACAGTCGAGGTGGAACCTTAGTGCTACTAATATGATTCTGACATATACGTTAGCCAAAGAAATCAAAGCGAAATTGATTATGAAAAGGTTCCACCCTGTTATATGCTTCAGTTTCGACTGCACTAGTACATACTCGCATAACAACTTATTATATTTCATTCATGCTTTTTAACTTTGTTCCCATGAGTGACTACAAAACAATAACATTTTCTACGTAACTTTATCATGGCAACACTAAACCATAGATAAGAATAAAAAATATCGGTCAAGTGCGTGTTGGTGCACGCCCATTGTAGGATTCCGTATTAAGTTGCAGTAAATATTCATCATTAAATGTTGATTGACTATTACTCGTTGAGTCAAAAAAGCGGTAATAGTTTTCCCCACACTATATAAATATCATCCACATTATGACAGACGGACGTACAGAAAGACAGCGAAACTATAAGGGTTGGTTGTCGGACTACGGAACCCTAAAAGGGCAAAGGAACAAAGCCCTCGATTACAATTTTCATTCAATCCAGAGGCTTTATTGTCTAACAAACCCGGAATCTCAAACTTTTTCGCCATTTCTTTCTGTCACACGCTGTGGAATGAAGATAAAAAGAGAAAGTGAATGCGATCGCGAGCGCCCGAGTGTTAGACAATACAGAGTAATTCTTAGCATAAAAAATGACCTAACTCCATTTTAGTCTACCGGAAATGTTTCTCTTTGCACGCCATTGTGTTGGAGGCGTTGATGCTCGCGATGAGTTTCTCTATGCCCAGGTTGGTCCAGTCTTGGGTGACGTCGTCCAGATAGTTGTCAAAGTCAACGAGGTCTCGTTGTACGTCGCTCTGCAGGAGGTGGGAGACTGTTTCAAGAACATACGGCGTCTCTGGAGAACAACATTTTTGGTTTTGAAAAGACAAAATATAAAATAATATTTTCATGACACTGCTCAAAAATGCGGCCATAGATAACCTAAATCCAGTACACAAAACTGCTTCTATTTGTACATTTGACAGCTGACTCATTTATGGCTCGCACACAGGACAACAATATAGCACGTTACGGCAACAGGTCGTATCTATATATGGTTTTGATAGTAAGATACGACTTTTTAAATATAAGTATTTCAGAAATAATTTTCTTGGCCTGCTGAAACGACAATTGGACTAACTCATTCATCTATTGATACTTTCCAGCCTCTACAACAATGTACTATTTATTAGTACTACTAGTTTTTACCAGCCGGCTTGCACGCGTAAACCATCAAGGTAGAAACAGACTTATCAATTCCATATATTTAAGTACTATGGCCAGGTGTAGATATAAAACAAACACTTAACGCGTCATCACGTATTGATTGATAAGTACTAACACGCGTTGGGTGGCATGGCGTGGCGTCGCATATTAGTAGTGTGTTTCTACCTTCATTTATACCCAGCAGTTGATTTTAAATTCCGGTATTACACTAAACTCCCATGGGAATTCCTAAAACTTATATTGTGGTCTTCATTAACATTGCACTAAAAACAATACGGTATTTGACAACTCCTGAATTTGCCATATCTTAATATTATTATGAAAATATAGATATACAGACAGTGTTTAGCGAAGAGAAAACTTAAATCGGTTGAAAATTGGATTTATAGTGATTTTTTGAAAAATCTATATACCTGTCTCTTTCTCAAACGCTTTTCTCTACGCAGCAAGTATGGCGGTACTGGCGTGACGTCACATGCCAGTATGTCTTTCTCTGTCTAATCTTGAATTTCAAACCTTTATAACTTTATTATTTGTAAAGGTAGCTTAAAAATTGTTTTTCTATTCGATAACAGGCATTGTGTAGTTATAATGTATAAAACATATACAAAATAGTTAAATACCGTATTGTGCCATTTGTGCCAAAGTACCCTGGACCTAAAGTATGTAAAATTTAGATATGTTATAGATTTCAAAGTCCTAAACAAAAGTCTCTAAGGGTGCTACCTGTGTTTCGGGGTCCTTTTCAGAGTTTAGTTTAGTTTTTTATATAGTTCAAAATATCAGGATATTTAACTGAAAACACATTTTCAATACATTAGGTCCAGGGCATTTTCATGATTCTATACCCAGTTGCCATTTTGCCTAGTTGCAGAATTGCACCTTTTGTGTATGAGACAGCAATTAAATTTATTGAAATACTTACGGAACAAAACTTTGTTGGCATCTTTCAGCTTCCATTTCCCCTCCACATATTTGTGCAGCTTGATGGCCGGTGTGTCTAAATGCTGTACCATTTTCCTGTTATCCACCTGCAATTGTATGATTCAAGAGAAGACATTAATATAACCTAACTAACAAAAAGTTGGAAAGCCCCGACTTTGTCACTCCAAAGTTCAATACCTCAAAAACAGCTGAACCGATTTTGATAAAACATGTCAAGAACCATCGCTAGAAAACATGCTTTCAAATAAAAAAAAACTGTATTCAAATCGGTCCACTCGTTTAAGAGCTACGGTGCCACAGACAGACAGACAAATAGCGATGAAAATTATAACACCCCTCTTTTTTGCGTTAGTGGTTAAAGGGGCCACTTTCAAAGTAAAGACGACTTAAAATAAAAGGAGTAGAGATTGCTGTAAACAATTTAGGTTGCCACATTTGTGAATTAGAATATGTGGAGTATCAATATAATAGGCACAACACTAAATAGAGAATGAGAGTATTGGAGAAGAGAGGGACAGCTAACACAAACCCCACTATACATTTACACACAGAGGTTTAAAAAAAAATTCCCATAGACCATTTCCAAAAAATTTATGTTGTCAATAGACCCTCTGCTCTTACATGTCTACTTACTCCTCTAAAACTCCAGAAACCTCCATTTTTTATGACAACATGAACCTTCATCTGGTCTCTTGTAGACCCCTGGGGGTGCACCTGGATCACTATGAGAGCCTCAGCAAGATAAACAAGTTTAATTTCAAGACTACAAGGATGAGCTCGCAATTTTTTTTAAATAATGAGTTGTGACAGGCACCGGTGGAGTGGCAGGCCAAAAAGAAGATTGGATGATTTGAAATGTTACATTCCAAATTGGTACTGCCATCTTAATGCAATTTTGTATATTTAAATCGGCAGGGCCTGGTAATGAGTTAAGAAGACAGAGTAGGGCACAAAAGGGCTGCAAAAAAAATCTAGCATACCACAACGAAGACAGCTGAAGGAAAATGTTCTGCAATCTTCTCAGCGATCTTCTGGCCGGGACACTTCTCAACTGTGTTATCACGGAAGTTCTCACATGCTGCATAGTAGCCTGCTATTATACGGTTGTTGGCTTGTGCTACTGACTCTATCTGAAATATAATTTAAATATCCAAGTGAGTTATTGTTAACCTTCAAAAAAGATTAATTGAGAAACAAGGGAAAAAGAGAGACGTTTTGAAATTTATAAGCCGCATATCCTTTAGAGCAGCCTCAGGCCGAGCACCGCGAGCCGAGCCATATTTTGTTGGTTTATTGGCCGTGCTCAAAGGAGCCTCAGTCTGAGCCGTGCCTTTGGCAGCGTCTCCACTTGCGCGGCCTCGGAGCGAGGCAGCCGCTCGGCCCGAGGCTGCCTCTAGTGGATATGCGGCTATAGCCTATTGATTTCAACTGTAATGGCATAAATTTTCATTGAAAAATAAATACCTGAATTTGGAGATTAATAAAACTTTTAACATTATTTTTATACAGATTTTCAACTTCAACTTTATTTATCCAGAGTATTTACTCTTTTCAATGTTTATATTTTCCAAATAATAATGGCAAACCTATTAAATATCTAGAACAATAAATGCAGGACCTTAATTCCTTTTTTATACATGAAATTGACTGTGATTTATCCTTATCTTGCCTGAGATATAAAGTGCAGTTTAGTTTTAATGTAAGATGGTAATACTCTCATATAAATTACTGTTCTTTATTGTCATACTTTAATATTTTACACCTTAAATAAGAAAGGAATAGTGAGTGCATGGTGGGATCTCAGTATCATGAAACAACCTCAATGTAACCTATAAATTAGGGTGACAAGCTAAATTGATGACCCTCTTCTAAAAGGAAGTATCAGTTTAGGGCCAAATAAGTTAAAGCAGTTACATTTATAGACTATTTGTTGTAAAAAAAATACAGTCACAAGGTACAAAGACGTGAGATTATATCTTTGAGTGGTACCAATTAAAAGTTTGATAACAAAATTAAACTATGATTAGCACCTGTGTCAAAGCGATTTCTGCCATGGGAGACAAGTAATGACTATGATGGAATAGAGGCACGGTGTCCACAATATCCAAATCCTGGTTTTTAGCTCCATCTCTGATTTTAGTCGCGTCGGCGAGCAGTACCCCATTTACAGCACAATGAGGATATTTAGCTGCATGCAGTATGATTTTAGCGTATGCTGTAGTTTCCAACGATACTTCTCCCATCTTTTCAATAATTAGATATGGATTTATGTGAATATAATTGGATTTAGTCAGAATTTTATTTATCACAACTAGAATTCCTACGAGTCAGTCAGTAGTAGGTAAAGGTAGGTATAGAAAACAGGGGGGGGACAGTCGCCTATACCGTACTAATTCATGTCGATAGCGCCGCCATCTCCTTTATCTAACCTAAAATAAAACAGATTGTTGTCGTTTGTTTCAGATAGATGTCACTGAAAGCTTGAGATCACAAAATTTTATTTATTAAAAAATATTTTGTCGTTGATAATTACCGCAAAAATGAACTTTATTTTCGAAATTGACAATCGTATTGTAATTTCTAATATAAAAGTCACATAATTGTATCCGCTCAGTCGTTACAAATATTTTTTGTGTAGCACCCTCTATGTCAGGCCAGGCGTCTATTCGCGCTCAACAAGGAACAAGATGGCTACGTTGCAATCGAAACTCGTGCACATCGTCCACATAAAAAGTAAAGACAGTGCTGCAAACGGAAAATTGAGGCTGGTTTAAACTTAAGAAGACTGAATTCAAGCGGTCTCACTTCTCTTTGCAGCCCTGTTTTTAGTTTTTATGTGGTTTGAGCTGGGAAGCAAATCCAGTAAAGTAAAAGAATACCTGTGACTATTAATAGCTATACGTATGGATGGATATATACATCAATGGTACTAGTTAGGAAATGCAGACGGCGCTTCAAAACAGTCTGCATGAATGAGACGAGAGAGGGCTCTCTTTTCCCCCGTATATTATACTACTCTTTGATAGAAAACGTAAACTAAACGTCACTCGAACTCGACAGTCGCAGTCATAGACTATAGAAATAAGGATTTGACATCTGTCAAACCTAGTTTTTTTTTCTTGTCTTTTTTACACCACGCTCAAACAGCAAAAATGTGGGGCCAGTTTTTTCATTGAGGTATCGTAACAGAGGAAAGGTGTTTTGCAATTTTCGTGATATCTTTGCTTTGTTATTATCAGTGATAACATAAATAAATAATAAACGAAGTAAAAGCTTTGAAATAGTCGTTAAAAACTTAGCTCATACAGTGTTATGATTTTTTAAACTGGCAATCAAAGCTGTAAACGTCAATCTGACAATTGACACATATGACATTGAATTGAATTCTGACAGCTCACAGCTCAACAGTGCAAATTGTTTTCTTCCGATCCAGAACGAAAACAGAAGCCTTTATCGATGTAATTGTTCTCATTACACAATTAGTTTGTTGTTCTGTCCACGATGGATCAGTACGACACATCCCAGCTCACCGAGTTCCCGCGCTTCGAGCCGGAATCATCACAGAGCGGGGTATCAACGATCTTTAACAAACTGTGGAAGTTTTCGATCTTTTCGCCTGGTGAAACTGGCGAGAACAGTCAGAATAAAACCTTGACTGATAGTAGGGACGAGTCTCCTCAAACCGAGGATAGCAATAAGCAGGATTATGATGATATAAAGACGGAACCAGCTAGCTACGCGGTGGAGCTTGAGGCTCGCAGTTTACAGAATGTCTTAAGGAGAATCAGCAGTCTTGTTGCCTTGGGATCTAGCGTAAGTAAAATGAAAGTTTTGGAATACATACCCATTTACTTACTTTAAGTCTGGCTGTTCCTAACACTGATTTTATGAGGTAATGCATCTGTTGTGGGCGTATGTAATAAATCATATTCATATATTCTTAAATTAAATTGTGTTGCAGTGATTAACGGAGAGCTTTCCTTTGATTTTTCTCTGAGCCATAATTTAAAGTCTAGGGAAGGATAGGTTTTTAAATTTGAGTAAGCCTAATTAAAAGGAAAAGAACTGATAATATATGGACCATACAAAGTTTTAAGGAGTGAGAGAGAGAGACTATGTCTAGATGTCTAACATCTGGTTAGTATCCGTAACCAAAACTATTGGATAATCTGAAATAATTTAATAACCGAAACCGGTATTATGTTTGATATTATTATTATTATTATTAAAGCTTTATATATCCATACAGTACAATAAGTTTATATATAAATTTTTAATTGATAAGTAGTTTACTGTTATGGTCCCTATTGGGTAAAAGCCTCCTCCATCTCTCTCCACTTTTGTTTGTTTTGAGCAGTGCTCATCCAGTTATTTTCTGCTATTTTTTTTTACATAATGCTGCTTAAATACAAAAGGGCCACAAATAAAAAAAAATTTTTTTTGTTTTTATTGCAATAGTTGCATGTTAAATAGCATTTATAATGCAATTATTGTGATTGAAAAAAAAATTTTTTTACTTATGGCCCTTTTGTATTTAAGCAACGAATATCCGTATCCATATCCAGATCCGAAATTGTATATCCATAACATCCCTGGTCTTTATAATAAAATATTAACAATCATGCCGAGCTTAAACTCATGACATCTCACCAGTATGGTCTGACAGGGGCAGTCGAAATGTTGAAACAAAACACACATTTAAGGATCTTCGTTGTTTAAGAAAATAAAGAGTGATTTTGAATTTCACCTAAATCACCTCGCAGACTGCATCACAATTATTTATCGGTCACATAAAATTAATCAATGTTTGTTAAAACAGGGTCTATATTGTCTAAGGCGCGGGCGCACGCCATCGCATTTACATCTCTTTCTACCTTCATCCTATACCGTGTGACAGAAAGAAGTAAAAACGATTGTGATTCAGAGTGCATTAGACAATAAGGCCTCAGGCGCTAAGTAAGATTTTACTTGTTTCACAGAGCGGCACCAAATACTCGGACACGGAGTTGGCCCGTTACTGGATGCCCGATGACATCTCCCGCGAGTGCTACGAGTGCGCGGCGCGCTTCGGCACGCTGCGCCGGCGCCACCACTGCCGCGTGTGCGGACAGATCTTCTGTTCACGATGCTGCAGCCAGCGGGTACCAGGTCGGTTGATCCACTGTGTACAATATACAAGCAGTGCGGAGCAACTGTTCCGGATGGCTCAAGACAGAGATACATTTTCAGAGCTAACGGCCAACCTCCAGTAAAGGAGTAGTTTAAGAAGAAGACAATATACAACGTTACACTGTGCACCGGTCTTACCAACTGCACCTTAACCATGAGATCTCCGAAAATCGTAGCTATTAGAAATTTCATTCACCTGCTTCTCCACATTTCAGAGGGAGTCGAGAACGTAAGGTCAAGGTAGTCAGGAATCATCTATTCGAGGACGTCGGGCAGCAGATACTAACATATGAGGAGCTGTTGACTACAATAGTCCAAATTGAGGCAATTTGTAAACTCGTGACTTTTAATCATTTCCTTCACTCTTCTTTCGTTACCCTCGCCATAGATAATCGCTGACCGCGTTTACACGAGCGAAGCTGCGGGTACAGAATAGTCTTTTTATATACATATTTAAATTGTTTCCAGGTCAGATATTCGGGTGCGCGGGCGGCCTCAGAGTGTGCAACTATTGTTGCAACGTGGTTCTGAGCTATCTGCGGGAAAACGACATGACCGGCGAGATATCGCCGGATCTCAGGACTTTACAGGAGAATTTACAGGTATGGATTGAATACTCGCTTTTTACCCAATTTCCCGAAGGAGGGTTATGTTTTTTGAGCGTGTGAATATATGTGTATGTAAGTATGACTATTTCGTTAGTCCACTCTGCAGCCTAAAGGGCTGGATGAATTTTAACATAAGAGGTGTCATAAGATTTGTCATAACTGTCGGAGTGACATAGGGTATATCATATTTCAATATACCGTCCGCGAAAAAATGTGGCGGGGAAATAAATAATCAAATAAAAGACGTAAAAATATCAAGATTGCGAAAAAATAACTTTTTTTATTATTATGAGAGAGGCAAACGAGCAAAGCGATTCATCAGATGAGAAATGATGCCACCACCCATGAATACCAAAAGTGAAGGAGTGATAGTGATCTATTATTTATAGGTTAAATTCCCTGACAACAAGTCACTACAGTCAAAGTCGCGTGACAACTACATGTTCGCGCGCGAGCAAGACGACCGCGAGCGCGGCTGCCCCAAGGAAGCCATACAGGACGTGTTTAGGCAACTAGCTAACATGCTGCCCACACAGCAACACAGGTGAGTGACTTGGACATCGTTATTTAAATATTTAACTTCGTTATTCGTTAATCCGTTACTAAGATGGTTAACTTCGTTAAACGTTATAGCGTTCTTTTCTAGATGATTTTATGTAAATCGTTACGTAACGACAGCCGTTAATTCGTTAAAATGTGATAGAAATTAGATTTTTATATCGTTACGTTATGCTTTAGTGCCGGCAATATATAAACTTTTCGTTAAACTAGCGGCACGCGCTACGCCGCTCTGTTTTTAATTTATCTATCACGGCTAGCGTCGACCGTGCCGGCCAACCGGCCTGAACGCCCTTGCCAGAACGTGTTTTTGCGGCATAGCTCTGTCCGCACTGTATCTTTTTGGTAAATAGTAGGTAAGTACTGGAATGATATAAAAACACGAGGAAAATTAACGGAGATTAACGTAATATCCGTTGACATTTTTAAAGTTAACTGAAGTTAAATCCTTTAGGTGAAATGTTGACTACGTTCATTAACGTTAAACGGATTAACAGTCTTGTGTCCAGCCCAGCTCTCGTGAGGTAGCTTTAGAGCAAGACGACCTCGAAAGAAACAAAACAGAGTTACTAGTAATACGCACGAAGAAAGAAGAAATTTATGAACCTCTTATTTTTCGGCATACTTATACAACAAGATTAATAAAGTTCTAAATATATACCCATTAAAAAGTTACGATTGTAGGGAAGTTGTGATGAATTGGTTAACGGAACACAATTATGAAGAAACGGAAGTACTTTTGTTCTCTCGTCATAATTAGATGAACATAATAATGTATATGGCCGTTTGAATTGTGATCTGTACCTATTTTAGCATGATTTTATGTAAAACTCACACAAACGCATAAATCACTAATACACGTACGTACGCACACATACACCACGCACACACACACACAGACACACACACGCATACACTTTAAATACAACTTACTTTAAGCATTAGTGGGTACTAGTTATTTATTTCTACTTGTTTATTTGTATTTATTTATTTTTAGTCTACGCGATTGTACCATTAACCTCCTAACACAGGTACAAAACGCCTACTGGAAGGCCCCTCCATTTGTCACCCTACCCATTAATTGTGTGGAATGAAATAAAGCATTTTTTTATGTTTTGTTTTTCTCTAACACTTTCTTCAACCGCTGCTTTGTGTGCACGTCTTAATAAAACTTCAGTATATAAATAACTTCCTAAGTCTAACTGAAAAACACGAATGCGCATTGAATGGGCAGATTCGATTCATTCCAAAATTGCTTTATAAATAATAATTGCAGGTCTCTGCAGAAAATTTGGAAGCGAATGTCGTGAGTGATCGTTTCGATGTTGTCGGCCGTTCTCATTTGTAAAAACGTCGTTGGCTACTACATCATGAAGCCCAGTTTAGAGCAGCAAAAAAAAATGCGAGTTGCATTACATTGCGGCGCTCGATTGACCACTACAAATTTACGCTTTACGGCCTCGCGATGTAATGCAACTTGCACGTCTAAACCGGGCTTAAGTTTTTGTACGGACTTAAGACTTTGCACAAAGTTTAGGTTCAAATTGACCCCATTAAAGCCACTAGTTCTCCTTATTAACAGGGCTTGAGTAGTACAGTTACCTAAATTAATATGTGACACAAAAAAGCGTGTATAAATATCTGATATGACTCTCTTTCTAGGACTGGTAGGACGTGGCAGATATTTTTACACGTTCCGCTGTGGCAGACGTTATTGCAGGTGACTGTACTGTCCTGGCACGGAAAACTAGCGTTTTCATGAAACCAGACAAACATAAGTTTACGTCTTTGTTATCAGTTAATAGACGGTAAATATATGTATCATGATTATGATTAAAAATCGACTGACAATTAATTTAGTGCACATCAAAAAAATTAAGGACTGTTTTTTAATTATGCACCAAAATTCAGTCTTACTTTATTAATTAATTTTACAATAACTACAATTTAGCACCTATATGACTGTCGGCAAACCGTGGGCTTGCTGTAATGGGTACTTAATTTACGTTATAATTATAATTAACCATAAAGATTCACTTGCACCATCTTGTATCTCAAAAAGTATGCTCTGTTTCTATTTACCCACAAAATACTATTATACTACACTTAAATAGTAACTGTACTTCTCGAAATATCATGCAGCGTCTTTCCTTCTCATATATTTAAATCGTTCAGTCACCAGCACCAATATCTGACACAAAAAAGGTTCATAAATATCTGTTACGACTATTTATGGGGCCGATAGGACGTGACAGATATTTTTGCACGCTCCGCTGTGACAGATATTAATACCCTACTTAACCTTACAAAATTATCACAAAAATGTAACTTAAGTACCTGTCAACATTGAGCCCCGAAATGTACCTACCATCAGCCAAATATGTCGCCTACCACCCTAAAGTTGATAGCCGTTTGCATGTCATAAAACAGTAATGCCAATAGACGTGTCTGTCGTCTGTCAACTTGAAAGTCCGACTAGCGACATATTAATTTGATAGGAAATTGTTTAAAAATGGACATACCACTTATTTGGCTGATGGTACATAAGCTATATACGTATACTGCTAAGCTCTATAGTTCGCTATCTAACATTTTAGTCTATGTATCGGGATTCAAGCTATGGGTGTTATTGACAGTTCAATGTAAAACTATTGAGAATTAGACGAAATAAAATAAAAAGTTCACTCACGTGTTAAAGTTCAGTTTTACCTGACGTGCGTCGGACTAGTTCGTAGCTCTAACAAATTTTAAAGCGCATTAGTTCTTACAAGCTTTTATTTACCTTGCTAAAGTAATACTTTTTTTATTTATGAAGAAATATCGCTGTGAACTCACTCCTTGACAACGTAAATTCGAAAATACAAATTGAGTGATCAGGATTAGTCTTTTATTACTGGTAAACGTTGAATATAATGTTAAAATGTAAATAATGTTTTAGGTATCGCCTGGTGCGGTACAATGGCGTGTGGAGAGGGTGCGATGTGCTACAGTGGATCACTGACAACACGAGCCATAAAACCAGGTTTGAATCGATTTATTAAGGGGCCATTTTGCTTATACTGATTTATACATTGGATGAATTTGACTTTATTGCATTTTATATAGTAAATATTCCCTTTTTAGAGAATAAGCGACATTCAAATCACTGAAACTATAATATCTAGAGGAGGTAAAAACATGTCGTTTAGGGTTAATCTACTATTTTCAACAAATTCTGTATAATTTGCTGTTTTCAGTTTAAAGATTAACCATGAAGAAAAATAAGATACATTCTAATTGAGAACCTCCTTTTTTTGAAGTCAGTTAAAAATCAAATATAACCTAGTTAATTGTTTTAACACAGGGCGCAAGCGACGTTAATATGCCAGTCTCTCGTCAACGGCGGTTACATGGAGTGCGTGTCGGAGTTGCCCCAGTTCGCGGACTACGCGCTGTACCGGCCTGCGCCCGCGCCGCCGCAGACGCCGCCCGACCCGGACCACTCACGTACGTTCATATCCCCCTTGTATATTCTGAAGCTGTGTTAGTCAAATTGTCGCACGATCTCTTTTAATAGACGCAATTGCTTCAGAATAGGCTCGTTATACCTAATGATACACATATAAATTTAATAAGCAAATTACTGCGTATGTCACTAATATTATATATTTTTTTAAATTCCGTTTTTTTTAAGGTTTCTCAGGTAAGTTTTCTTTGTCTTCTTCTTATTATTATTATTTATTTAATTAATCTGTACCCTTATAAATTTAAAGTTGATTTATTTCAATAGGGAATATTACTGCAATGTGAATGCAGCACTAGCACAAACCATAAACAGTTTTCTGAATATCGTAATGTCCGTAGGATGCCATAATATCATATTATTTCAATTATTTTTTTTTGGAAATATAGCTCTATCGTTACTATCGATGTAAATATCATGTTATTTTGTTGCTAATAAATATTTCATGATCCGTCATGGCGGCAAACTATAAAGAGAATTGACGTTGTCATGGCGGTTTGTTTACGGTTTGTGCTAGTGTCGCCCCCTGCGCTGAGCTTTGCGTAATATTCCCTATACATAGAAATTTCACAGTTTAATCAAATACTAAACTTTGAACTAAAACATCAGTGAACACCAAAACGTAAATAATACCTGCAAGACTTACATTAGGTAGCAAGATAAAACAAAGATTGTGGTTCATTGGTATGGATCATCGAAAAGTAACACCTTGATCAATAAATAACTTACGTTAATTTTATTCCCCCTGATCCACTGTACCCCACTAAACCACTGTTCCCGTCTGTGGTACTAGGCCCTAATATAGCCATCTTGTAACAAGTCTTCATCTGTATTTCAGCGGACGAGGAACATACGCGCTTGGTGGAGAGTGTATCGTCGTACTGCCTAGATCTCAACCTTGGGGAGCATTCTGCTCGTCTGACCAAAACGGCTAAAGTCTCAGGTATGTAAACTAAACAGTTGATGCATGTACGGTACCAATGTATGGGATAGACCAATAGATATTATATATTCATTTGTGGGTTCATAGCAATCTAACCATTGTGTGTAAACAACTTTAGACAGATTTAGGTTTTGTGAAATAACCTGGTTATGTATTTGCATTTCTGTTGTGTAAGGAAAATATGAGTTGTGTTGTTATTGTTCTGTGTATTTTAGAGCCAGTCTCGACGCCGTCCAGCGCCGAAGAGACTCCTAACTTGGAACACAGCGAAGGTAATATTTATGTTTGTCGTAGTTGCATGTTTATGTTGGGAACTCATTATATTAATCCCAAGAGGACTTGAGTTTATTAATACTTTTTGTGTTATAAAAAGTACGCGTTCCCTCTCCTTTAGTGCTTACTAAAATGAACAAAATATGAATAGTATCAAAATCGTTTAATCCTACTTTGATCGGTAATTGTATGAAAGTTTTTGAATTTGCCCCTTTTTTAACCCCCGACGCAAAAAGAGGGGTGTTATAAGTTTGATCGCTATGTGTGTCTGTGTGTCTGTATATCTTTGTTCCGTGTCTGTGTATCTGTCTGTCTGTATGTGGCACCGCAGCTCTTAAACGGGTGGACCGATTTTGATGCGGTTTATTTTTAATTGAAAGCAGGTTTTCTAGCGATGGTTCTTAGACATGTTTCATCAAAATCGGTTCAGCCGTTTTTGAGATATTGAACCTCGAAGCGACAAAGTCGGGGGTTTGCCAACTATTTGCTGGTTAGGTTATTGCAGGTTCAGCTTTCATTAGAGACAGACTTTTTATTTATTTTGAAAAACAACTTCATTAAAAAAAGGAAACCATAAAACAATAAACGCAAAGAGGGCTATCGTTTTTTGTCTCACTAGATGGCGCACTGTTGCGTGAGGTTTTTAAGTGTGGCTTTCAGAGTTTGGGTTATAAGCGGGCGTTAAAAAGAATAAGTGTGAATATTTTTAATATCTTAAAAATTACCATTATTGGCACAATATGCTTTCCGGAGGCATGAATGTCTGGTTTTGAGACAGGTTTTGTTCTTCGGAAAAAAAAGTGCTCCAAAAGTTTCCAAACAAAACGGGGACTATTGCAACACATGGCAGCTCGATAATTAATTTATGGTCGGTTTTAAATGTAAAAAAAATTATTATTAATCAAACCCGTTTTCACGCCCGAATAACAGACTTTGAAACATTTCGGAGACCTCACGCTACACTGCGCCTCTAGCGAGACAATTCGCGATAGCCTCATTGGCGTTTGACGCACGTCAATTTTGTATCAGATAATCTATGCGCTTGCCGCTTGCGCTCAGCGCGTAAATGTTTGCTAATAAAATTATATGATGCAAAATTGGTGAGCGTCAAAGAGCAAGCGCCTAAGAGTGAATCTTCTTCGCGATATTCGCATAAGGACAGTCAAACCTGTTGGTGATTATTTATAATTATACAGTTACTGATTTCGAATCTAGGTCGAGTGACAACAAACTGTCAAAGCTATCGAAGAAGGCGGAGATGGACCACCTCAAGCTACTAATGCGCCAGCTACTGTCCAGCGAGTCACTGAGCGGCGCGTGGCTCGACATATTGCTACCGCTGTGCACGCAAGCAGCTGACATCATCATGCCAGGTCAGTGGGCAGCTACTGGCGCGCCAGCTTACTGTCCCGCGAGTGCTAAGCGGCGCGTGGGCTCGACATATTGCTACGCTGTGCACGCAAGCAGCTGACATCATCATGCCAGGTCAGTGGGGCAGCTACTGGCGCGGCAGCTACTGTCCAGCGAGTCACTGAGCGGCGCGTTGGCTCGACATATTGCTACCGCTGTGCACGCAAGCAGCTGACATCATCATGCCAGGTCAGTCGGCAGCTACTGGCGCGGCAGCTACTGTCCAGCGAGTCACTGAGCGGCGCGTGGCTCGACATATGCTACCGCTGTGCACGCAAGCACTGAATCATCATGCCAGGTCAGTGGGCAGCTACTGGCGCGGCAGCTCTGTCCAGCGAGTCACTGAGGCGCGTGCTCAGACATATTGCTACCGCTGTGCACGCAAGCAGCTGACATCATCATGCCAGGTCAGTGGGCAGCTACTGGCGCGCCAGCTACTGTCCAGCGAGCACTGGCGGCGCGTGGCTCGACATATTGCTACCGCTGTGCACGCAAGCAGCTGACATCATCATGCCAGGTCAGTGGGCAGCTACTGGCGCGCCAGCTACTGTCCAGCGAGTCACTGAGCGGCGCGTGGCTCGACATATTGCTACCGCTGTGCACGCAAGCAGCTGACATCATCATGCCAGGTCAGTGGGCAGCTACTGGCGCGCCAGCTACTGTCCAGCGAGTCACTGAGCGCGCGTGGCGTCACATATTGCTACCCGCTGTGCACGCAAGCAGCTGACATCATCATGCCAGGTCAGTGGGCAGCTACTGGCGCGCCAGCTACTGTCCAGCGAGTCACTGAGCGGCGCGTGGCTCGACATATTGCTACCGCTGTGCCGCAAGCAGCTGACATCATCATGCCAGGTCAGTGGGCAGCTACTGGCGCGCCAGCTACTGTCCAGCGAGTCACTGAGCGCGCGTGGCTCGACATATTGCTGCCGCTGTGCACGCAAGCAGCTGACATCATCATGCCAGGTCAGTGGGCAGCTACTGGCGCGGCAGCTACTTCCAGCGAGTCACTGAGCGGCGCGTGGCTCGACATATGCTACCGCTGTGCACGCCAAGCAGCTGACATCATCATGCCAGGCAGTGGGCAAGCTACTGGCGCGGCAGCTACTGTCCAGCGAGTCACTGAGCGGCGCGTGGCTCGACATTTGCTACCGCTGTGCACGTAAGCAGCTGAGATCATCATGCAGGTCAGTGGCAGCTACTGGCCGGCAGCTACTGTCCAGCGAGTCAGTGAGCGGCGCGGCGCTATTTTATTCGCACAAATCCACTGCTGATTGCACTGATTGATTATGTTTCGCGCATTCCATCAAAAACTGTCATTTGATTGCGATCGCGAGCGTCAGAAACTTTAGGCTCTGGTGACAATACAATAATCTGACAGTATCGTCCTGGCCTGGTAGTCCGGCCAGGATCGTCTCCGTAGGACGGAACTCCTCAACGGTTAATGGCATCGACTTGTTTGGTACGGAAATGTAGTTTGGATGACAATGCAAATACAGTCAACAAAAAAAACCGGTCAAGAGCGTGTCGGACACGGCCGAAATAGGGTTCCGTAGCCATTGCGAAAAAATTAAGTGATATTTTTCTAAGGATTTCGTATTTTATACGGAATCTTCCAATTTAGGTATATGTTATACCTTAGGCTGCTACTATTTATTTACTCTTAGGGGCTGTTTCACCATCCATTGATTAGTGTTAACTGACGGTTAAATGTGATGCTGTCCCTGTCTAGTCGAACAAAACAAATAGAGACGGCATCACATTTAAGCGTCAGTTAACACTAATCAATGGATGGTGAAACAGCCCTTAAACTACTAGCATCTCAAAAGTTTTTCCTCCACCGGTTTAGAGATTTTAGAGGGGGGGGACGCTCAATTTTAATGAAAATTTGCACTTTGAAGTTGAATACTTCGCAAAAAAATAATCAAAAATTTACTTAGCAATCCCCTAATGTTTTAAAAGACCTATCCATGATACCCCACACTATAAGTTGGATGAGAAAAAAAAATCACCCCACTTTACGTCTATAGGAGGTACCCTAAAAAAAATTTTTTTTGTTTTTTTTATTGTACCATTTTGTCGGCATAGTTTACATATATATCCCTGCAAAATTACAACTTTCTAGCATTGATAGTCCCTGAGCAAAGCCGCGGACGGACAGACAGACGGGACATGGCGAAAACTATAAGGTTCCGTTTTTGCCATTTTGGCTCCGGAACCCTAAAAAGGACAGTTAGCAAAAAAGCTTGTATTAAAAATGAAATTTTTATCAAAAACTTTTTAAGACCGTAGACCACATTCCTCACGTCCGTGTCACGGCGGGGTGCTAAATATGTGTACCATTGGCCGATACGTCAAGAATATTACCAACATACTTATTCCTGTATCGTAGATCTCCACAGCAGCGACATAGACATCCGGAACTATGTGCAAGTGAAGAAACTCCGCGACGGCTGCGCGCGGGACTCGCGCGTGGTCCCCGGCGTCGTCTTGACCAAGAATGTGGCCCACAGGTGGGTCCAGCACGCTTTGTTTAAAAAGTCAAAAGTCAAAATATCTTTATTCAAATTAGGCTATAACAAGCACTTATGAATGTCAAAAAAAAAACTACCACCGGTTCGGAAAAACCTCTGTTGAGAAGAATCCGGCAAGAAACTCACGAGGTATATATATTTTTTTAAACAGATTTACAATATTATTAAATGATATCTATACATCACAAGTATTTAACACAACTTAATTTTTAAACACACGTAGGTTCGCTATTTGAAGGATCGCTAGTGCGGATCGGAATTATTTCCAAATATCCCTGTCCAGTCCATGATATAATCATTAACTTTATAATACGCCTTAGATATTAATGTCTTCTTGACAATAGATCTGAATTTTTTATAATATTTTTTGGAATTTTATTATAAAAACGTATGCAACTTCCCAGAAACGACTTTTTGGTTTTAGCCAGTCTGTAAGATGGAATGTTCGTACATACATAACCATCTTCCATAACCAGCACTGGTTTGTGAAAGTTTGTGAGTATGCATGTGTGTGTATTATATTGTATTGTATTGTGTCGTAATTTTCAGAGCAATGCCTCAGAAGATAGAGAACCCGACCGTCCTCCTCCTGGATTGCTCGATTGCGTACCAGAGGGTGGAGGGCAAGTTGACCTCGCTTGAACCCGTGTTGTTACAGGTACCTTAATCATAACGTTTGATTTTCTGATGTAGTGCAACGAGAATCTTGTAAGATAGAAATGTGGTATAGGAAATATAGCCGTGAGCCGTGATGGCCTAGTGGTTTGACCCATCGTCTCTCAAGCAGAGTATCGTGGGTTCAAACCCCGGCTCGAATTATAAACTTCATACACAAATTTATAGGCGACCTTATGGTCTTGCTTGCAATGAGGGCTACCGTTTTCGCGCTCACCAGTTGGCGCCACTGTAGACAAAGGTCCCGCCTGTAGTATAGTGGTTAGTTTGTTATTACGGGCGTGATAACAAAATTTACATTTAAATCATATTTAATACCTTGAAAGCGTACCATAAAAATATCGAGCATGCCGCAGTGTTGCGTAGTCCCGTTTTGTTCGGAAAAAAGGGGGGACAAAGGTTTCCGAAAGACAAAACTGTCTCAAAACAGAATTCATTGCCCCGTAACGCATATTTGCCACAATTAATTTCAGGTATTGCAAAATATTCACAAAATTATTTTAATTATAAATAAACACGCGTAGCTCGCCCAAAACAGTGACATTACACCCACCTACACTAGCGCCTCTAGCGGCGAATCATACGCGATGGATGGCTCTCATTGGCTCATTTAGTTTAACTGAACTGGGTTCTAGGAGCAAGAATACTTAGTCCGTTGCGCGGCGCGCATCACGGCGCTCCACCCCGACGTGGTGCTGGTGCGGGGGGCGGCGGCGCGCGCCGTGCAGGACGCGCTGCGGGCCGCGGGCGTGGCGCTGGCCACCGCCGTCGGCCGGGGAGCCCTGCACCGCGCCGCGCGCTGCCTCCGGGCCGACCTGGTGGCCTCCATCGACGCCAGGATCGCCTGTGCCGAGGCTGGGGCACTGCGGCAGTTCTCCGTCACCTGCCGTGAGTGCCTATTGTGTACAAGCAAGAATACCTGGTCTGTTGTGCGGCGTGCATCACAGCCTTCCGTCTCCATGGGGTATTTATTACATTCAGCCCCTGCCCGCAATGCCAAATGACCAGGGAAATGGGTGGGACGAGTGTATAAACACGCTATTTAGCGTCAAATCGGCGTTGCTGCACCCACTGTGTAGCAACACATGCGGAGTGGAGACCCTTTTTCGTGACAATTGGTGTCATCACCATACAATTTATTGTGATTTTGCTTGTATAGTAATATATTATTGTTTTGTGTTTGGTGGTGGTACCGTTGGGACCGTAATAAATCATTTTTCTTTTTTTTCTCTCTTTCTTCTTATTTCTCATGCTACTGCCATTGTTACTAGTGCTGCTGCATAAAGCTTTTTTTATCGCTATTGCCAATTCTGCGTCGATAGATATGGGTCTCACACGGCAAGTTAAATAAAAGATTCTAAAATACCCCCTGTTCTAGCTCCATTTTCACCACCAAATTTCTCCAACAGACCCAAGCAAAACCCTGATGTCCCTCGAGGCTGCGCGGAGCCCCAACTGGGCTGCTGCATCTTAATCTGCGGACACCCTCTCAGAACTAGGCGCGTGTCAAGAAAGTCGTCAAATTCATGCTCCTGGCGTGCTACAACTGGAAACTAGAAAAAGCATTCCTAGCTGACATCGAAGTGGTTCTACCTGAACCGGGAATGACGTGGGATGATGATGTGATGATGATGACAACAATATTAATAAGATGCTCGATGATGAAGTTAAACAAGAAGGAATAAAGATGAAAAGTTGACAAAGTCAGTTAGCGACAGAAGCTCTGATACAGATGATGAATAAAGATGTAGATAGTTTAAAGAAAGATGATTCGAGTTCCTTAATGAATCCATTGACTAGTAAGTTTGTTGCGCAAAGCGGATAGTGATAGATTAAGTTGTGGAGTACCCATAAGGGATTTTAGTGATCCATTAAGGGCGACTGTGTCGGTAGAAGATGACGTATTTCTGCCCACTGAAGAGAGTCTGAAGCGGATAATCATACTGACAGGTAAGTTTTTGATTGATCTACTAATGAGTCTATAACAGGTTCTGTACATTGTTTCCTTTTGTCTATACTTAATACTACTGGCTGTGTGTCGGCTGTATCCGTTTACACTATCATTTTCTGCGGTTGTTTGAGTTGAATGATGAGTGATTTGCAGTTAGCTATATACCACAGATAATTTTTCATGTAGATTTGTAATAATGCATGGTAACAGAGTGGTAGTTCCATAAAATAGAGTGTCTGCGTAATTTGATAATACTAAGGTTTTTTTGTAAGGGGCAACGACCATGCTTGGGTCATCTTTTTTTGTCGGAACCATTGCTTTCTTCCTTGACCGACCTATAGCCCTTTTATTACAAAGGGAATACTACTGCTCTGCGTCAGAATGCAGCACTAGCACAAACCATAAACAGTTTTTTTTGATAATCATTATAGAAATTAATAAGCTGAAACTATAATAAATCTAAAATGGACCCGCGGCATTGGTACCAAAGATGCTGGCAGCATTTCCCCGCTGGATCGCAAGACTGATGCGTTTGAGCCGAGGAAACTGCCAGCTCTTCTCCTGTGGTACCTCTGAGCCTCTTTGATAGATCTTTGAAGAGACTCAGAGCGCCAGG
>NC_133479.1:2905965-2930554 GCF_025370935.1 Choristoneura fumiferana
GTGTGAATCATAAATTCTGATCAGTTGAATTGAATTTCCGGGATTTACTGAATATCCACGGAAATTCCCGAAAGCTACATCATGGTTTTTATTCACAAACTTCAAATTTTTACACTGTGACACTCGATAGAACCCTGTCGCAGCGCAGCGAACTGGGTTCTACCGTTTTCATATTTTTAATCAATATTCCCACAGGATAAAAACCACAATGTAATTCCCACGAGAATTTTGTAAAATCCCGGAATTCCAATTCAACTGCTGTATCTAACGATTTACGCGTGCGAAGCCGCGGGTAAACGCTAGTAACTCAATATTTTGCTCAATCTCGAAAATTCGGTGTTTTTCGCAGCCGAATGCCCTCAGAACAAGCCGTCAGTGGTGAAGAAGGTCCCCAAAGACCCGGAGCTGGAGGAGAAGCCGGAACCTCGCGAGCTGGACCCGCTGGCCCCCGACAATCACCAGAAGCTGGTCGTGCTGCTCTACAGCTATAGCAGCAAGTCGGCCAACTCACCCGACTTCTGCGTCAACCCCTGGTAAGTAAAAGTCCCACAGCCCTAGTGAGAAAAGTACAGTCTGGTCTGGTACTCTAGTGAGACAGAGAGGTGTCTTTAAAATTCGTCCAAACGCCCGCCGTAAACTGTTAGCTAACAAAATGGTCTGCGCTTTCCTTTGTTTCGCGCGACAAACTTTTCATCGATATTTTTCGCGTAATTTCATTTTTTCCCTCGACGTGCCTATCCACCTCAAGCTATAAACGTCTCGGGTTGAATGGCTCGTTTTATGCTCTTCTTGTGCAGTCTACTATTACAGACTAATAAATGTTTTAAAACACAAGCCTATTGCCTCTCCCAGGATAGTGACGATGGAGATGTACGGCCGCCACGACATAACGCTGGGCGCGTTCCTCGCGAAGTACTGCTTCAACGGCGAGTACAAGTGCCCCTCCAACAACTGCTCCGTGCCGGTCAACCAGCACGTGAGGAGGTCAGTCAGAGCTCGGGCATCCCCAGAAAACTCACGAACTTTTTCCAGCGTTCTGAGACGTGTTTTTGTAAATAAGTTTTTGGTAAACATTTCATTGTGAATACAAGCTTTTTTGCTGTCTGTAGTTGTATTGTCATCCAAACTACATTTGCATACCAAATTTCAAGTCGATGCTATTAACCGTTGAAGAGTTCCGTCCTGTGGACGGTCCTGGCCGGACTACCAGGATCTACCAGATTATTGTATTGTCACCCAAGTCACCTTAGTGTACCAAATTTCAAGTCGATCCAACTACTGGAAGTTGGTCGAATTTAACTTGCAAGATTTGATTAAAGACAGACAACGGGACAGCTGAAACTAAATAAAAGCTTGTAAAAAACGCATGAAACATAGTTTAGGTCCTATTCCCAGGTTCTCAAGCTATATATTATACTAAATATTAAATCGGTGCGGCGATGTCAGCATAAAGAAGCAACAGATAGACACGGTTACTAAGCCTAAAGGCGTTCGTATTAAAAAAAAAGGTAAAAATCAAAAAATTGGTGATATGATATACTTCAATGTGACAGTTATGATTTTAACATTTAGGGGCTGTTTCACCATCCATTGATTAGTGTTAACTGGCGGTTAGGTGTGATGCCGTCTCTATTTGTTTTGTTCGAATAGGCGGAGACGCGCGGCATCACATTTAACCGTCGGTTAACGCTAATCAATGGATGGTGAAACAGCCCCTTAATTTCTACTTATTCGTGTCGTACCGATATATGTATATAAGTTTGGCTCGTTGGATTCAATAGCCAGAAATGGACCGTATGGAATGGTAAATAACGTGGTAATATATTATTACTAGACTTTACCCGAGGCTTCGCACGCGCACTCCAATAGATCTGACAGTTGAATTGAAATTCCGGATTTCGAGGTTGCATTAAAAGCAACCGTGAACCCAGCGAAAATTTCGAGATTTTTATCCCGATCCTGTGGGGATATCGGGATAAAAAGCAGCCTATGTGTTACTCTAGATGTCCAGCTATCTACATACCAATTTCATTGAAATCCGTCCAGCCGTTTTAGCGTGGAGTAACAAACACAGACGCACAAACTTTGCCATTTATAATAATAGTTAGATTATTTTCATAGGTTCGTCCACGGCGATGCCTGTATCACCATAACGAGCAGAGTCATCCAGCACAGCATGGAGAAAGTTAAGGAGGAACAGGAGAACCAGGTATTGTATTTGTTGACGATTTAAACGGCATGTTTCCTGGGTCAATCAACTTTTGAGTGTTGCTTGTTTTTTTTATTTTTTTTTATTTGACTGGATGGCAAACGAGCAAGTGGGTCTCCTGATGGTAAGAGATCACCACCGCCCATAAACACAAAGGTATTGCAGATGCGTTGCCAACCTAGAGGCCTAAGATGGGATACCTCAAGTGCCAGTAATTTCACCGGCTGTCTTACTCTCCACGCCGAAACACAACAGTGGAAGCACTGCTGCTTCACGGGAGGATTAGCGAGCAAGATGGTGGTAGCAATCCGGGCGGAGCTTGCACAAGGTCCTACCACCTGCAAAACCCTGCTTGTTGCCATGGTAACGTCTTCTGAGTTACCTATTAAAAGTATGATTTTTTGGGGTACAAATCCACTAAGATTTAGAAGTTGTAACAGTGTTAAGGCAATTCCTTCATGGCTCATCTCCTAAGCATGCTAATGGTACCATCAGCCAAATATGTGGTCTACCATCCTAAAGTTGATAGTCGTTTGCATGTCATAAAACAATACGACCTGACGACCGGATGGCCGAGTGGTTAGAGAACCTGACTACGAAGCTTAAGGTCCCGGGTTCGAATCCCGGCCGGGGCAGATATTTGTATGAATAATACTAATGTTTGTTCTCGGGTCTTGGATGTTTAATATGTATTTAAGTATGTATTTTATCTATATACGTATGTTTATCCGTTGCCTAGTGTCCATAGTACAAGCTTTGCTTAGTTTGGAACTAGGTAAATTGGTGTCAAGTGTCCCATGATATTTATTTATTTATTTATAATGCCAATAGACGTGTCTGTCAACTTGAAAGTTCGACTTTAGCGACATATTCATTTGATAGGAACATGTTTAAAAATTGATAGACCACTTATTTGGCTGATGGTACACATAGGCGTATACAGGGTGGAAAGTTGAGATGGGGCAGCAATACTGGGTTAGATACTATAGCGAGTTAAAATGTTCAGTTTTTAGTTGTCTACATACTGTTTAATTTTCATATTAAATGATATTGTATCGGATAACTCACGTCTTAAACCGAGTTTAGCTCGACATGTTTCGTAGCCCTTCTTCTCAGGAACACGCGACTCGGCGGCTGTCATTTAATACGAGTGAGTCTCACGGTAGTTTCATGTTTAATTTTCTTTAAGCATAAAGGATTCATATTCGTAAAAAAACTACATGCTAAAGTTTCGCTTTACAAATTGGTACCCTACGAACTGTATGGAAAATATACTGTACTGTATGTAAATGTACTGTATGGATTTAATAATTTTATATAGGAACTCATGTTTGACAAATAAATTATCTTTATCTTTATCTTTAAAAAGTTTTCGTTGATTTGTGGGTGTTCTAGTACTCTAACCTTAGTTGGTCTCAAAGAGTTTTAATCCTTGATAGAAATGGGACCGATTGGCATTAAAAAAAAAGTAAAATCTGTCGATTTTCTCGCTGACTCTACATTTTATCAATAATCTGTCGTTATTCATCATTATTTTATAGTTGTTGTAATATCGTATTATAATTTGAACGAAATTGACATTGAAATAAAAATTAAGATGTACATTCTTACTTGAAATACGTATTGTATTTACATATATTCGGTGTATTCTGGTATATAAATATTGTATTCTAATACATGTTTTTGGTCCTTCGAACCGTATTTTTGTGTAAACATAATTTTGTTTCCAGGTGCTATTCTGGTCCCGGTGCGAGCAGTGCGGCGCTCGGCACCGCGCGCGGCGGCTGTCCCGCGCAGCGCTGTCGCTGTCGCTGGCGGTGTACCTGCGCGCGCGCAGCTCGCCGGCGCGGGCGCTGCGCTCGCGCGCCTGCCGCCACGCATACCACGCGCACGCGCACGTCTTCGCCACGCCCACTGCTGCTTACTACCGATATACCATCACTGAAATGAGGTGAGACTATAATGTTATAAATTTTCGTGATGTTCACTCATAACTATTACCAGGGCCCAATTGCATAATAAAGTACAAGCTAATAGTATTAGTGAATTTCAATACAAAATCGCTAATAATATTAGCTTGTACTTTGTTATGCAATCGGGCCCAGAATCGGGACTTATCATGCTAACAACGAATAATAATTACCTCGACTTAAACTTCTCCATTATACTTAGGGGCTGTTTCACCATCCATTGATTAGCGTTGACCGACGGTTAAATGTGATGCCGTCTCCATCTATTCGAACAAAACAAATAAAGACGGCATCACATTTAACCGTCAGTTAACACTAATCAATGGATGGTAAAGCAGCCCCTTAGTGTTCTTTTTTCAACAGTCACTTCGACTTATCGGGTTTGACCAGGGAACCCTCTAAATGGTCTACTCATGATCACGGCCACTGCAATGTGGTCGAAACGCCGAGGTAATTATTATTACCTAGTGTTAACAACTCGAGCCATTTAAGTGCAAAACACACAGATGGTAGCAGGTCGGGATTGGGTCGTGAGAGAAATCTAGTATCTATTAAGATTTAGACAAACACACAGTTCTGCTGCTAAACGAAGAGTGACTTTATTGAGACATAAGAAAACTGTATACAAGTAGTTCATTCGGTCTTCCATTCACCATAGCTAATATCTACTTATTTTGATATCATAAACAACACCCCCACTATATCAAAATATACAAGCATTATCAAAAACTAAACTACTTTGGCACTAGCCCCAACATAAACATAAACCTATAATGTTTAGTTGCACTAAGACTTTTAGTCAGCAGATCCGCAGGCATATCTGCTGTGGGCAAGTACAAAGTCTGAACTAACTTGTCAGCTACACTTTCCCTACAAAAATGGTAACGCACATCTATGTGCTTAGACCGCTTATGAAAGACAGGATTCGCCAGCAACTTCTGAGCACTTTGGTTGTCATTGTACAGAACAACAGCATACATGTGACCAGTTATTTCAAATTGTAAGTTTCTCAAATAAATTGCTTCTTTACAGGCTTCAGAGATACCCATGTACTCAGCCTCAGTACTGGACAATGCAACTGTTTTTTGCTTTTTACTCTCCCATGAGATAGCACCTCCAGACAACATAAAATTAAACCCTGTATAAGACCTCCTGTCTCCTACATTATGTGCCCAGTCAGCATCAACAAAGCCTTCAATTTCTGCTTTTCCATCTTTACTGTATTTCAAACAATAATGCTTTGTCTTTTTCAAATATCTAAGAATCCTCTTAGCATAGCACCAATGTTGCTCATTATATGAGTTATTAAACTGACTCATATAAGACAGAGCATACATTATGTCGGGCCTGGTCAATACTGCCAAATACATAAGGCTGCCTATCAGCTGCTGATAAGGAAATTCGCTTTTGCAATCGCTAGCTTTTTCTAAATTTAATTTCTCCTCCATAGGAGTCTCAGCAACTTTGCTCTCAGTCATATTGAACCTATGCAACAATTGATCAATATAACTTTCCTGATCCAATGTTATTACATTATTCTGTTTATCAATGTTAACATTCATACCTAGGCACTGTTTGACCTGTCCTAGATCTTTTAGCTTGAACTGAGAAGAAAGTTCCTGCTTTATTCGCTTTGTTTCCTGCTCATCATTGGAAAACAAGAAAAAAACATCGACATATAAAGCTATTATAGTCTTCAAACCATTACTACTGTTAATATACAAACAGGGTTCTAGTTTTGACTTGATATATCCACTCTGAACTAAACAATCATCTACCCTCCTGTACCATGCCCTTGAGGATTGCTTTAGGCCATAAATGGCACGCTTCAACTTAAGCACCTTGCCATCAGTATTACCACCAACAAAACCCTCAGGAATCTGCATGTAAATTGTTTCCTCAAGAAAACCGTTCAGGAAAGCAGTTGTTACATCTAAATGTGAGATATCAAACCCTAATCGCACAGCCAATGCAAATAAAAGTCTTAAAGTTGTGTATCTTACCACGGGCGAGAAGGTCTCCTCATAGTCCACACCCAGCTTTTGTGTAAAGCCCTTGGCCACTAACCTTGCTCGGTAACGCACATGGTTTTCACTATCATACTTCTTCTTAAGTACCCATTTGCATTTCACAATGCTAGCCTTATCTGGAACACTGACAAGTTCCCAAGCATCATTTTCTTCAAAGCTTTTCAACTCATCTGTCATTGCTTGCTTCCAGTGCGCTTTCTCTGGTCCTTGTAAAGCTTCTTGCAATGATAGCCCGCTAGCATCATCTATCTTGTCTGCTATGCAAATATTTGTAATGCCATATCTTTCTGGTGGACGTCTTTCTCTCTGTGGTCTTATCTTTATCGGAGTACTTGTGTTTTCTGATGTGTCAGCTGTCTCAAATTCAGTAAATTGGTCTCCTGATGAGTCTACCAGAGTACTGGACTGGTCTTCATAGTCATCCCCCACTGAATCTCGACTTATCTCCAACTCTTCTTTCTGATTTCCATTGGTGTCTGTCTTCTCCTGAACCTCAATGACACAATCAGAGTCATTAGTCTTCTCCATGATTATCACATCTCTGCTGATAAAGATAGATCTGGTTTCCGGGTCAAATAAGCGATATCCTTTGACATTCTCTGGATAACCCAACAAGATACATTGACGAGACTTCTTGTCCCACTTGTGTCTCTTCTCCTTGGCAACATGTACCATCACTGTACTACCGAAGATTCTTAAGTGACTCAGATCTGGCTTGGTGTTGGTCCACACTTCATATGGTGTCTTTCCGTTTAATCCTGCTGCCACAGTTCTGTTCCGCAGGTAGACCGCAGTGTTCGCAGCCTCTGCCCAGAATTCCAAGCTTAAACCACCATCATACAGCAAGCATCGTGCCTTCTCAACCACTGATCTGTTCAACCTTTCGCATAAGCCGTTCTGTTCAGGACTGTAATTATTACTCCTCTGATGAATGATTCCACTCTCTTTCAGATAATCATCAAACTGGTTATTACAGAACTCCCGGCCATTGTCACTTCTTAAGATCTTAATCTTCTTGCCAAGCTGGTTTTCAACTTTTGCTTTGAATTCCTTGAAACACGTCAGAGCTTCACTCTTATTCTTAATGAAAAATATAAATGCCATACGACTGAAATCATCAACAAACAACAGGTAGTATCTTGATCCCCCGATGGATTCAACTTCCATGGGTCCACAAATGTCAGTGTGCACTATATTCAGCAGTGTATCACTTCTGTTGCCTTCATTGGGAAAAGGCAAGCGACATTGTTTCCCTTCACAACATACCTTGCATGATGCCTTGCTTATATGGTCCACCTTTCCTTGTAGGTTAAATCCTTCCACTGCATTCTGCATTTTGTTCATATAAGCACTATTTACATGCCCCAGGCGGCGATGCCAGGTGTCAGCAGACGCGGCCATGGCAACAGTCGTATTTTCTGGCATGTTCAACTTGTAAACTCCATTCATCAATGAAGCTGTTGCAACAAGATCTCCCTTCTTGTTAAAAATCTTACAACTTTCATCATTGAACTCCACTTTGTTGCCCTTGTTAATCAACTGACTTACTGATAACAAGTTTGTGGTTATATTCGGAACACACAATACGTCTTGAACAACGATGTCGTATTCGCTGTTGCTTCCTATTGTAGCAATCTGCACATCACCACTGCACAACACAGGAACGCTTTCCTTGTTTGCGACAACAATCTCCCGAATGGCCGGCTCATATGAACCATTTTTAATCCAACTTTCGTTAGCTGTCAGGTGAGCACTAGCTCCAGAATCGACATACCAGTCGTTTTTCTTAAAATTGCCACTCAAAAACACAGCACTGAATGCATTTGACGGTTTTCGCGTACTTTTCTTTAACGCCGAAGAACTATTTTCAACATTAGGACACTGATTGCGGTAATGCCCGGCTTGTTTACATCGAAAACATTTGACATTTTTCGAATTTGACATTGACGAATTGCCGCCATCATGCTTTTCGCCATAGACTTTCATTTTGTTCTTCTTATGTTGGTAATGCGAACTGGCAAATGCGCTTTCAATTTCATTCGTTCCGTTCTCGTTCAAATTCAAATTTGAATTTTTTTCTTCCATGTCAAGAAGTTTTGTTTTAATGGAGTCCGCCGAAATAGAAATCCCTGAATGCTCGATCGCCATGATCATAGGGGAATATTTCTCTGGCAATCCCGCTAATAAAAGCGAGCCAATCCATTCATCACTGATGTTAAAACCCGTTCTGCTCAATTTCTGGCCATTTTCTACAACTTGAGTCACGTATGCCGTCATAGAACTGCAATTTTCGAGTCGTATCGAAATAAGATTTCGTAGTAGCGTAATCTTTCTTGCATAGCCGGAATCATCAAATAAACTTTTGAGTCTGTTCCATAATTGAGTCGTAGTTTTCACATCTTTGACATGAACAAATAAAGACGAATCGATAGTTAAAATCAACTTCGCTCTGGTTTTTTGATCTGCCGCAATTTCCTCTTTGTTAGGCTCTTCATCAATGAATTTTTGCACACCCTCCAATACTAGGAAATTCTCTGCTGCGAAAACCCATTCGCTATAGTTGGCACGGCCCAATAACTTCGGCACGTTCGCAACATAATTAGCCGACATCTTCGTTATTCTGTCACAGATTACACACGAAAAACACAATTTTCGAACTAGTAATCTAATTCTTGACTAGCACTGAAATTACTTTACGGAGCATGGGTAGCCCATAACCTGAGAGAAATCTAGTATCTATTAAGATTTAGACAAACACACAGTTCTGCTGCTAAACGAAGAGTGACTTTATTGAGACATAAGAAAACTGTATACAAGTAGTTCATTCGGTCTTCCATTCACCATAGCTAATATCTACTTATTTTGATATCATAAACAACAGGTCGAAGAAAAGCGCGGGAAACGTTCGGTCGTTTGGTTGTGTTTTTTAATTATTTTTATAAATTTTGTGAATATTGATATTTTCGTTCACAAGAGCTGATTATTTGGGTAGTGTAAATAATAATACAAGTATTATATGTAAATTTGTATATTTTTGTAAATTATTAGTGTAAATACTGGACATATAAGGGTAAGTTTTTGTAATCTCTGTAAGTACTTCAGGTAACTCCTCATGGAGTTACCTGAAGACCCAGGGGGGACTGCCCCAGACATAGGACACAATGTAACTATTGTAGATGGATCAAGCACTGATGGCTCTTGTAGCCAGGATAATATTAACCGCAGGAAACGACACTCTGTAAAAACATGTCGCCACTGCAACAAAAAAAGGTCAAGACAACGTCATGGCGAGGCTTTAATAATAAAAGAAGATGATTGTGTTTGTAATTTTGATGAAAGCCGTCAAAGAATGCATAATATATTCGCTAAACCAACCCCCAAGCCACAGCCACAACACATCACTCCTTCTGCAACTAATGATTCAGTACCAGCACCAGCTCAATCATTGACTAACTCGACATCCACAGCTCCTCAACCAGTAGGCAGAATGATGTACCAGAAATCAGATGTAGCCCCATTTAATGTACATGTACAACGATTGCAAATCTCAGAAAATGACAATGTCTCTCTACACCCAGTAGTGTTTGGGAAATTTCTAAGGAAAAATAATATTTCCCAAATTGTTAATGGGAGCCTGAAACGCATTGGAAGAAATAGAGTGACTATTTCTTTCAGCGATTTTCAGTCTGCCAATAACTTTTTGACCAACCCTGCCCTGTCAGCATCCAACTACAAGACATTCATCCCGACTTTCTCTGTCACCCGGTTGGGAATTGTACGAGGTGTTCCCTCCGAGTGGTCAGAGGAAGAAGTCTTAGAGAATATCTCTGTTCCTATAGGCTGTGGACCGATATTAAAAGTTAGACGACTAAAAAGGAAAGCTATTGAGTCAGGTGTCAGTGAGTTAAAACCTACAGAGTCAGTGGTACTTACCTTTGATGGCCAAGTTTTGCCCAAACGCATATTCATGTGCTATGCAGCACTACCTGTAGACCTATACATATATCCTACTATACAATGCTACAACTGTTGTCGCTTTGGGCATGTCAGAGGTCAGTGCCGCTCAACTCCCAGATGTTACAAATGTGGTCAGGGACATACTGGAGAAAAATGTGAAGTTGATGATGAGCATATACGATGTTGTCTGTGCAAAGGTTCTCACCTAGCTACTGATAAAAAATGTCTAGAATTTGAGAGACAAAAAATATAAAGGAGACCATGGCTAAGAGCTGTGTGTCATATTTTGAAGCTAATAAACAACACCCTCCTATCTCAAAAATTTCATATGCTGATGCATTACTCAGTAATAACACTAATGGAACAGAAAAGGATTTCTCTCACTCTAGTCCAACTACACCTTACTCACACACTAGCCCAACTACATCTTATAAGAAAACTATCTTTATGAAACCTCGCTCCCCACCCCAATCTAGATCTAAAGGATATGATGTGGCAGCGCATAATGCCTTGACAAGGGATTATGACATGCCCGTCACTAATAAAACTATTTATAAATCTAATGAGACCACTCAATCTGTGAAAGAAATAATTCTGTTGATCATTCAGTTACTGTCCCAATCTGGATTGGGTAGTAGTATCTCACCGTCCCACGCTGCCCCTATTATGAATTTTTTCACTCAACTCTTAACCGATAATGAACAGCCAATTTCAAATCCTTCAATGGAACTGTAGAAGTATAATTCCAAAGAAAGCTGATTTACTCTATTTAATAAATAAGTTTAATTTAAAAATTATAGCCTTGCAAGAAACTTGGTTAAAGCCTTCATCCAATTTCAAAATATCAGGATTTTCTTGTATAAGAGAGGACCGCTCTGATGGATTTGCCGGTGTTGCTTTGCTTGTAAAGCATGGCGTTCCTTATTCACATATTCCTCTTCCTGCTCATAACAATGATATATCTATAATTGCTGTTTCCGTTAATAATATCTGTTTTGTCTCATTATATATCCCTCACCCTTCTTCAACTATTTATAATGAAGTAAATGACATATTGTTACTGCTTCCGAAGCCTCTTATTCTTCTTGGAGATTTGAATGCCCAACATCAATCTTGGGGTAGTTCCACCACCAATTCCTATGGCAATCTAGTCATTGATATGATGGACTCCCATAATCTTTGTATCCTAAATGATGGTTCTCCCACCCGACGAACTGCACCTGGAGAGGGAATAAGTTGCCCAGATGTTTCTATTTGTAGTCCAAATTTATTTTCTTCTTTATCCTGGAAGGTCTCTCCTCTTTCATTCGGAAGTGATCATTTCACTATTCTTCTGTCATTTCCGTTTAATAACTCTCCTACTCAAAAGAGTCCTCCTCGTTTAAAGTACAATTTGAGTAACGCTAACTGGGATACATTCAAGGAACATCTTGATCAAAAAATTTCCTCTCTTCCTTCAATCGAACACAGCGACGAAGCCACATGTGCAGCCGCTCTGGCA
Source organism: Choristoneura fumiferana (assembly GCF_025370935.1). Taxonomy (NCBI): domain Eukaryota; kingdom Metazoa; phylum Arthropoda; class Insecta; order Lepidoptera; family Tortricidae; genus Choristoneura; species Choristoneura fumiferana. Next base: position 2,917,633 of record NC_133479.1, read on the forward strand.
AAGATAATGGTCGAGACTGCTGATAATGTTTTTCCAGTGAAAAAAGTAGGAGGAAACAACATTCCTTCTCCTCCATGGTGGGATTCGGAATGTACTGCAGCGGCCAAGAGGCGAAAGGAGGCTGAACTTGCTTACAGAGAATCTAGCACCAATGAAAACTTTGACTTTGTTTTGGAGGAAATAGACAAGACAAAAAAGCTTTTTAAAAAAAAGAAGTTTGAAGGTTGGAGAAACTTTTGCTTATCTGTATCTCCTAATACAAACCCTTCTGTGGTTTGGAATAATATTAAAAGATTTCGATCTGCTTTTAAAGAAGACTGTTCCTCCAACCTTCCTTCTACATTAGCAAATGATTTTCTGGATAAACTCGCTCCACCCACTGTTCCTGAGTTTATTCCTTTACCTCCAGTGCTGGACCTGAGCGGGCTTAATGGTCCATTCACACTACCAGAACTCAAAGGAGTCATTTCTAAAACTAAAGATTCAGCTCCTGGACCAGATGGTATACCATATTCATTCTTTACCCATCTAAATGATATTCCTCTTCTATACTTCCTAAAACTAATTAACAAAATATTGATATCTGGCGAGATTCCCGAAACTTGGAAATGTCAAGATGTTCTACCTTTCCTGAAACCAAAGAAGGAACCTTTTGATGTGTCTTCTTATCGGCCTGTAGCTCTGTCCACTGTCCTAATGAAACTTACGGAACATCTGGTCAAAAATCGCCTAGAGTGGTTTATTGAAACTAACAATATACTTAGCCAAAATCAATTTGGTTTTAGGCGTGGCAGAGGTACCATTGATAATATAGCTGTTCTTATCACGGACATTAGACAAGCATTTTCCGATGGCAATACTTTGATTGCAGCATTTATGGACATTTCAGCAGCGTACGATAATGTCATTATTTCTCGCCTCCATAAAAAACTTCAAAATCTTAAAGTACCACTTTTGCTTTCCAATTTTATTATAAATATGCTATCAGGAAGGTGTATTAATCTTACTGTAGATGGCACTAAGAAATCTAGGCTTTTGTGGAGAGGGTTACCTCAAGGCTCGGTTTTAAGCCCGCTACTCTACAACATATACAGCCATGACCTAGAAGATACTTTAGGTACAGAGGTTAAAGTTCTGCAATATGCCGATGACTTGCTTGTATATTGCTCACACCGAAATTCTGAAATGGCTTCAGTTTGCTTAACTGAATCCCTTAATCACCTGAAAAACTGGCTGGATGACAATGGCCTTGAGATTTCCCACTCTAAGAGCGTCGTGGTTCCTTTCGCCAGGACAAGGGTACCGCCTGTGGTTTCTGTCAATTTTGATGGCCACCCCATTCCAACGAAAAGCTTTACACGTTTCCTTGGTGTTGTGTTGGATTTTAAACTTACTGGTGTTCCCCACTGCGACTATACTGTAACTAAGTGCGAACGACTTTTAAACATGATACGATGTCTTTCAGGTGTCTGGTGGGGTGCTCATCCATTTTCGCTTAGACTCCTATACAACGCTTTGATTAGAAGTAGCATCGATTATGGCACATTCTTATTAATCCCGGGTCAAGTTAATGGCTTTAAACGTTTAGATGCTGTCCAGTCCAAAGCTCTACGCCTGATCTGTGGTGCAATGAAATCAAGCCCTATAAATTGCCTACAAGTCGAATGTGTGGAACCACCTTTACATTTAAGACGTCAATATTTGTCAGATAAGTTTTTATTTCGCTGCTTTCAAAATTCCAATCATCCCCTACGATCAAGCCTTCCACTATTAAATAACTCTTTGACATCATCTAGTTATTGGTCGCATAAAATAACTCCGTGCCTTGTGAAAAGCTACCAAAGGTACAGGTCCCTACAATCTCCAACCTATCACTATCCAGAATATCCCCTTTTCTGTGATAATTTCTCTGCCCTTACTTTAACTCCTGTTGTTCATCTCAATTTAGGAGTAACCAAAAATGATATGGACCCTAACGTTAATTTCAATTCTATTAAAGACGATCGGTGGCATAGCTGGCATCATATATACTCTGATTCTTCCAAACATGCGTCTTTTGGCCATGTGGGGGTTGGGGTGTACCATGCTCAATACAAAATTAGTCAGAAAATTAAACTCCCTCCTGAAACGTCAGTATTTACGGGAGAATGCTTTGGATTACTTAAAGCCGTGGAATATATCTTACTTGCCAAACTCAGAAAAACTTTGATTATAACTGATTCAAAAAGCGCTCTTCAAGCTCTTAGTAAATTCCCATTTAACTGCAAAGTAATATTCCCTGTCATTATCAAACTAAGAACTCTCCTTGCTAATTGTTCTGATTTGGGGTACTCAGTGTCTTTTGGTTGGGTTCCAAGTCACTGTGATATTTCTGGTAATGTAATTGCTGATCGGCTAGCCAATGAAGCTGTTAAAGATGGTGATCTTTTTCCATATAAGAATTACAGTCATGATCTGGCCGCTCTCGCTGGTTCATCTCTTAGAGAGAGCTGGAGAGAGAAGTGGATTGAAAGTTGCCAGATCAAGGGCAAATATTATTATTCTATTCAACCTTGCATTCCGTGTAAACCTTGGTTTGGCAAATTTAAATTTGGTAAGAGAGCTACCTGCTGCCTTATCCGTATGAGACTGGGTCATGTTTGTACTCCCGCCAGCCTTGCTAAATTTAAACTGATCGAGTCTGATGTTTGTGAGTGTGGCTTGGGCATTGCAGACACTAATCATATATTTCTCTCATGTCCTCTCCATGACAACTCCTTCCTTTATGAACAGCTTACATCCTACAAGGTCCCATTACCTACATCCATCTCTGTCCTTTTAGCCTCTAATGACATAACTATATATAACTTATTGAACATATTTATAAATAATAATGATATTAAAATTTAAATATGTGTTCCTCATCTCACTAAATTTAATTTATCATGTGTACCTATGTAAAATACTTATCTTTATTTCTTTCGTTTTAATTCCATGTAATCTTCTCCTGTTGAATTCCGTTTTCCGTATTCCAAATTCCCGTATTTTCTATTGATTTCGTTTCCTTACCTTTACGCGTCTGTGGCGGATGCGCAAGCCGCGCGAGCCAGAAAAAAAAAAAAAAAAAAAAAAACAGGTCGGGTCGGGAGTGCGGCGGGCCTATACGTGGCTGCATATGAATAAGAGCACATCGACGGCGGGCGCGGGGCGGGTCGTACGCGAAAGCCTGTGATGTTGTTCATATACAGCCACGTAAATAAATCCGAGATGAACTCCCGACCCGACCCGCTCCCGACCTTTAGCCCTTTTTAACCGACTCCAAAGAAGATAGAGTTTCTATGTTCTTTTGCAAGCTTTTATCCAACTCGCAATGCGTGTTTGAATGTTTGTTTGTTAGTTAAGGTAATCCATTGGAGAATTGAAATTTGGTATGAATATGTAGTTTGGGTGACATGCAACTACAGTTAGCCATATTTTTTTTTTCTTTTTTACAAAGCTTTTACTACATGTGCTTAATTATTATTTAATTACAGATTTATGAAAATAACTCCGTACGAGATTGAACTGCCGCCCGAAGTCATTTCCATCAAATACGACACCAAGGTGATGCGGGACGAACTCATCAATCAACTGAATGATCTTATGCTCAAAGGTAAATCACTAACTGTAACAAAGTTTAATATCTCAAAAAGTCCTGAACCGATTTTGATAAAACATGTCTAAGAACCATCGCTAAAAAAACTTGCTTTCAAATAAAAACAATCCGCATTCAAATCGGTTCACCCGTTTAAGAGCTACGGTGCCACAGACAGACACATAGCGGTCAAACTTATAGCACCCCTCTTTTTCCGTCGGGGGTTAATAAAAAGGGTTACGGGGGCGGGTAATTGTATTGCAACCAACTTAGCTTGCTTGTTACACTGCTTACTTACGAGCAAATGTGATGAAAACTCCTTCTATGTTTGATACTCCTTCATGCTAAAACGGCTGTATGGATATATGGATATATATATATTGGATATATGGCATAACATATAGGCTACTTTTTATCTCGATATTCCCACGGGATAGGGAAAATCTTGAAATCACAACCGCTGGGCTAAAAGTCATAGAATTTTGCAAGACAATTTTTGATGCAAAGTCAATGAAAGTCACAATATCATTTTTAAAAATTACCATGAGAATTAAATAAAGTCCCTGAATTTCAATGCAACTGCAGCTGGCCCGGTTGCATAATAAAGTACAGTTGGTGCCCTAACATAAGTATCCACTCGATAAACCAACCGTACAAGCAAATAGTAGTAGTGTATTTAAATACAAAATCGTTTATACTCCGAGCATTTACTTATACTTTGTTGTACAACCGGGTCCTGAGGCCGTATTGCCTAACGTTTCTGCGGTTGCAATCAAATGACAGATTTCGTATACAAAAACTGTCATTTGATTGCGATCGCGAGCGCCATAAACGTCAGGCAATACGGCCTCGGATCTATGGATTACGCGTGAAGCCGGGGGTGATAAGTCTAGTGAGGTATTGTTTGGTTTTCCCTGGCCAGGTCACGAGACGTTCAGTAGTGTGACAGAGACGGAAGCCGAGAAGGACTATCAAGCGTTCAAACACCATACGGAACAAATACATGTCTCGCTCACCACTGTCAGTCTGCAGGAAAACAGCGATCGCGCAGGTTAGTGTCATCGTCATCACTGATTGAGATTGAGAGGGTCTGGGGTGTAATTCCCACGCGAGCCTACTGCGTATTGGGAACTTTAAACAGCGTTAAACAGCGCATCTGCAACGCATCTGCAATCCCCCTGGTGTTGTAAGTGTCTATGGGCGGTGGTGATCTCTGACCATCAGGAGACCCACTTGCTCGTTTCCCATCCAGTCGGATAAAAAAAAATGTTCTTCCAGCGGTGGTCCGCTCGCTCTGGAATGTGTCTGACCGGATTATCCTGGGAGAGAAGATGCTTCGCGACGCACAGGAGAAGTGGGCGTCACCCGCGCCCAAGAACAAGCCGCCGCCTGACACACCCGGTAAGTACGGGTACTTACTAACAGACAGAGAGACTAATTGGAATTATTATGAACACTAGCCAGAGCTAGACCGCTTCGCGATTTCGCAAAAAACTCATTTTTATTTTTATTATTTCTGTTTTAATTGCATGTGTAATGTATTTTAGCGAATGAGCGAATAAATATTTTTTTCACTTCTCATGCTCGTAAAGTTCGTGTTAATGGTGTATCTAGGCTACATAAAATGACTTTTTATGTTCTTGTCCATTCGTCTAATACCAACTCAAGACCAAGTTAATCAGGTGTCAACAGCCACAAACAAAAAAGTTCCTATATTATAAAACTAAAAATCAATCAAATCAATTATAATAAATCTGTAAAATTAAAATAATGGAATTATTATAATAATGCATAAAAAATAAAAGGTACATAGAAAGTGAATCATTGTTGCCATTGTTGCTATTTAATTTCCTCGCCATCGAAGTGAAAAGCAGAGTGTAAAACTCGAGCATTAAACCCATTTTCCCCTCGACGTGTCTATCCACCCTCGCCGTACCGGCTCGGGTGGCTATATCAACGCCTCGGGTAAAATGGCTCGTTTTATGCTCTTGTTGTACAATCTACTATATTTTCTATTTCTAATTGAACGAAGCATAACAATAACATTTTATGACCAAATTAAGGGTAACAAGAAGAGATATTTAGCGGCACAAAATTTTGCCCACTCTACTTACAAAATTACCTATTTCCGTATACATTTGAGGGCCAGATTTATTGTCGCTCAGTATATTTTGGCATGAGAGAGAAAAGGATGGAAAAACTAATAATGATGTCGAAAATACAAACTGAAACACGAATCACAGAAAAACCAGAAAAATAAGACCAGCGCTGGGAATCGAACCCAGGTCCTGGGCATTCCGTGCCGCGTGCTATACCGCTACACCACCGCTGGACAGTGATACAGACACGAATTTATCCTATGCACCACATATCTGAGCTTGTTTGTTTTCTTATTTAGTCACTTAAGCAGCGACACTAACGACATCTATGCTGTAGCCCTCATCGAGAAACTTTTCAGCATCCCATTGGAACTAACCGCTCACCCGGACAACAGATGTCGTTATTAAGCAATCAAATTGAGATTGGTTTTTCGGATTGTTTTTGTATATTTATTTCAATTCAATTTTTTTAGGTTTTACGAGATGAACGTAAAGTAACAAAAAATTTGGAATTGAATTAAAAAATACAAAAAGATTCCAAAAAACCAATCTTAATAATGATGTATTAGAAAAGGATAAAAATTATCTCGTCTCGTTAGCTTTGCTTTAAGTAGATGATACTACTTTATTATACGTGAAGTTATATTAATACCAAATAGAGTTTATATTTTTTTTATTTACAGTTGAAGATAAATCAGACTTTGAAGAATCATCAGGGGAAGCCATCGAAAATTCAGGTAGACAGTTTTTTCAAAGCGAATATATGAATCAAAGATGACTACATAAATAATTTAGGAACAACTTATGTGTTTTCAGAGCCTTCAAAAGATGAGAAAGAACACGCTGGTAAGTCTTTTGTTTAAAAAAACATAATTAACACTAGAAACCCCAGTATGAACCGATCGATTTCTGGTTCAAAAAGGAGATTTTAGATTTTTTTTTAATGCAGTTAAAATTATTTTTAAATCGAAATGAAGTTTCTTTTCAGTAAAATATTCTATCTACAATTGTATTCGTGAAGTTTAAAATGACTCATAAAGGAAACGCATAATTATCATTTGATATGGTAAATTTTTCTGTGAGACTTAATTAAACGAACTTTTTTGAACGTATAATTTACAGATTACTTTATTTTATAACAAACCTGTAAAGTTAATTATATCGATATGGTTCTATCTCTCTCACTTTGTGTACTGTAAACATAGGTACAGAAGAAGATGAAGAGAAGGGCGACAAGAAAACGGTGCGTCAAATACTTTCCCAGTTGCTCTCTAACAAGGAGTCTTCGAATCAGGTATCCTGATTTTTTTATTAGTAATTCGTATATACATAGAATATAAGTTGTTGTACATTCATACTTAAAGCGGATGGAATCTGGTATCCAGCTCAAATGGTTTACCCTTGAAATGTCTACATACAAACCGAATATCATTTAAAAGTCAACATTTCATATTTTTTCATTTCGGCGAATATTCATTACCTGGAATAATTAGAATGAGTATTTTTAAACTACCGGTTTTTAATTTCTGGAAATATTATTTAAGAGATTGTTTATTTGGCAGATATTAATTTCATATTTTATTATTTCATACTTTTTTTAATTTTTTAAATGTTACATCTTAGAATATTATATTAATATTTATCATTTCACAACTTCAGTGATTTTTTTGAAGTCGCAGTTGTAATGTACTTTTCTAATAGCGATTTATTTTTGTTGGGGTCGCAGTTCTAACCTAACCTAACCTACTGTCCAGGTAGCGATTCATTTTTGTTGGGGTCGCAGTTCTAACCTAACCTAACCTACTGTCCAGGTAGCGATTCATTTTTGTTGAGGTCGCAGTTTTAACCTAACCAAAACTATAATACTTAATAGTAACTATATTAATTTTATTTTATGGAATGAAAGTGTTTTATAATAATACGTCGATGAAATAAACAGCGATATTTAGTTGTTCTGTCTCATGAATAGTTGATGAAATGTATTTTTAAGCAAACAATAATCCTTGTACTGTTGTTCTAATAATTGTTTTAATATGTAATGACTATTCGATGAAGTGAAATTTCTCCAACAGAAAATATTAGTATTGAATAGTCGATATATCGTTTTCGATGAAATTAAATTCGATAATTCGTTTGTCGAAATTTCAAGAAGCACCCCAAAATCCCGCTGTAACATGACTTGTTCTTGTGAGCGTGACCTCAACTCTGGTGGCTCTACCTATATTTTATAGCCCGTATTTGTTTATTAATTATTTGTTTACCGGCTGGGATGATGATGATGTTGGACTGTTCCAGAGCGGCATGATAATATCCAGCGGGCTGGTGCCTGTGGTGGTGATGGCGGGCGAGATCGGCTCCGTGATCGCGGCCACGCTCGCTTCCGTAACGTACCAGCGCTCGCTGCGGGCCCAGAGGCACAGGTCTGTGAAAAGAAGGGTTCTCTGCCTTTTCCCAACTTTTTCATTTTCCAATCTATTTCATTTCCCAACTCAGGATTTTTCTCTGAAACAATGTTTTTTCGGAACTTTCATAAAACAGACCTAACCTAACCTACTGTTTTATATAAAAGCATAAAAAAATACACTGAGAAAATCAGACATTTGGTGGCGTAAAAGGCATTTTAAATGTATTGTTTCATATCGCACAGCAATCAGACAGAGCAAGAAGAGGGTGAGCCGAATACAGGGAAAGATAAGACAGACGGAGACAAAAACAAGGCGGCCAAGTCAAACGAACACATCGAAGTACTGCTGAAGGTACATTTAGGATTAACTCCATTGAGGAAATCGAATCCAAACTTAGAGAAAAGTAAGACGTCATATAAACTAGGTTTTTTACAAGACTGTTACTTTCGGCGGGCAAGGGGGATAAAAATAACAACTGGCGATTTTTCGGACCACAACCCCCCCCCACCCCACCCCTCCTCTTCTCTTAGAGTCGTGACATTTCGCTTGAATGATTTGATTGTATTACGTGAGATTTTACAAAACGCAAAATACGTTAATCTGTGCTTGATTACATTACAGTACCTGGGCCGCCGAGCTTTGCTCGGGCTAGAACTCGATAATAAGCTTTTTTCCCTAGATAAAAGATCGATTTGTCATCCCCGAAAACCTCCACATACCAAATTTCATCGAAATCATTGGAACCGTTTCCGAGCGTCAGATTATAGATACATATATGTGTGTATGTATGTATGTATGTATTTATGTATATACACACACACACACACACACACACACACACAAGAATTGCTCGTTTAAAGGTATTAGATAGAAAATTATACCTACTTATTTATTATTATGCTCTATAAGCCTAATAATAAATCCGTCTAATAATAGCTGATATGCCCGTTTATTATTCGAATTCATATTATGACAACTAATATTATGCGAAATAAAGGGCATCCCATTAAATTACGTATTATCTGATGTCGTGGAACTAAGTCGTCTCGTGTCGTCGGCAGGACGCCCTGATCTGCCGCGTGTACTACGCGTCGCAGTTCCACAAGCTGCGCCACATGCTGTTGGCCCCTTTGGGCGCCAACCCGCACATCGCGGACGCGTTCGCCGCCGCCCCCGCTCCCGCCCCCGCCCCCGGCGACGCGCGGTGCTGCGACGACCGCGACAAAGGCGACAGTCAGTTACTTTTTTTATTTATTATCAAATTACAACTTAGGTATTACACATTATATATTCTCGCCAAACTGCTACGTTTGATGGCAAGACGGGCTCAGTTTTAATGCAATGAGGGCTATCGCGTATGAATTCGCCGCTAGAGGCGCTAGTGTAGCGTGAGGTCTCCGAAATGTCAAATCTCATAATTTTTGGGTGAGGTACGCGGGTTTATTTATAATTAGAATAATTTTGTGAATATTTTGCAATATCTGAAATTAATTATGGCAAATATGCGTTCCGGGGCAATGAATATCAGTTTTGAGACAGTTTTGTGTTTCGGAAACCTTTGTCCTCCCTTTTTTCCGAACAAAACGGGGACTATGCAACACTGTGGCATGCTCGTTATTTTTATGGTACGGTTTTAAGGTGTATTAAATATGATTTTAATCTAAACTTTGTTTTCACGCCCGTAATAACAGACTTTGAAAGCCATACTTAAGAACCTCACACAACAGTGCGCCATCTAGTGAGACAAAAAACGATAGCCCTCATTTTATCCTATCAAACTTTTTTTTCAAAATTTAATAAAAAGATATCCTTATAAACTACTAGGTAGGTACCATCAGCCAAATATGTGGTCTACCCTAAACTAGATAATCGTTTGCATGTCATGACACAATAATGTCAATAGACGTGTCTGTCAACTTGAAAGTTCGACTTTAGCGACATACTCATTTGATAGGAACTAGTCTAGTTTATACATTATTTGATATGGTGTTTAATTTCATCAAAATTCTTGTATAAACACCGACTGGATCGAATCAAAACACATTTATCTATAATTCGTGTCTTTTAACTTTACTGGACGTCTAATTACTTTTTTTTACCAAAATTCACTTGATTTCAATATTTAATTTTCATTTGAAAAATCTTCGTCAAAATGTGACGTTATTTCTTGAATGAAACTCGTGTATAATCTGTAGTACCATAGACTAGCGTAAAGATGGTGGAAAACTTGACATTTTAAAAATCGATTAGTACTCGATTGAATAAGCGATTACTATTTATTAAGGTACTTTAAAATTAAAAAAATAGTTACTGCTTTTATAATTGAATAAACAGTCTTTGGAATTAAAGCAAGTATTGTAAATAATAAAATAGACAAAAATACTTTGATCTATTTAATTAATAAATTAATCGATTTACTGAACAGATTAATTATTTTACAATAGGTTCTAGGTTTTCACATCATTTAATGTCTGTGGTCGGGGTTGATGGCGCCTTTGTTGGGTGTAGTTATTGTACGACCTGGACAATGCTCGACCGATTTTGTACGACCTGATAATTCAATCACATGTCACTTGGAACACGGGTCGAGCTTTATCACCCTGTACCGATAATGTTCAAGGTGCTATTGGACAACCTGATTTTGTACGACCTAATAATCGGAGCACACTTTTGACAGCAAGCAATCGATTCGCACGATTGATCAAGTTTTTCGTGTACATCGAATATTAATAAATTTAGTAGAAAATAACTTAATTTGGTCCTGGCGCTTCACCGGCCGCTGCCGCGGCACGCTCGCTACGCTCGCTCGGCTCGCGCATTGTGGTCACAATTGGACCTAACACAACCTAACACAAATCTATGGTCATTCGATTCGATTGGATTCCGGTTATAACGACGTACAATAACAGGTCGAGTATTAACAGGCCGAGCAAAAATTTGGACTCCCTAATAATGCACGACCTAATATTGTACGACTTGATAATTCTAATCCAAAATGAGTTCGTATTATCAGGTCGTACAGTGATGGCTGAGCAGTATAGGGTCGAGCATTACTGGTCCCCCTTTGTTTACCCTTTCTATAAATTGGATTGACATAACCATAAAAATAAAAATTGTTAAACCACTTATTTGGCTGATGGCACTTAACAGATTGGTAATAGTAGGTATACTCGGTGATTTTTAATCGGTGATCAGGAATAACAATAATCGGTAAGGACGGTCATACTGAACCACTTTTCCCATGGGATCAATACGAAAATCGGGGTAAAAAAATCAGCTATTTCATAGGAAACCTCACCACCTCACCAGCCTCAATGAATGAAACTAGGGATTTTTTTACCCCGATTTTCGTATTGATCCCATGGGAAAAGTGGTTCAGTATGACCGTCCTTATCGCTTTTTGTTATTCCTGATCACCGATTAAAAATCACCGTGTATAAGTAGAAGGTATATACGTCCCAATGCTGGGCACAGGTCTCTTAAAATGAGAGGGCCTGGGCCGTAGTTCCCAAAGTCATCATCATCATCAGACGGAAGACGTCCACTGCTGAACAAAATGTAATGTTGTATGTGTGTATGTGTGTTGACGCTGTATGTGTGTTGCAGGCAAGAGTCTGTGCGTCATCGAGGAGGGCTTCGTGCGGTCCCTGGCACACTGCGTGCCGTGGGCGGCGCGCGGCGGCAAGTCGGGCTCCACCTTTTGTAAGACCACGGGTGAGTGCACAAACACAATGCTATCTCTTGTATAGCATAGCAAGATAGAGGGCAGCAGTGTAGCCCATGTGTGGTTGAATCTGTGGTGCGATTAAAAAACAGTGAACACGGTTATTGAGTTTTTATATCTTCCTAGAAGTATTAATTATTACGCTAAAAACTAGATATAACACTATCCTAGATTAATTTTATTTGACGGATAAATGTGATGCCGTCTCCGTCTATTCGAACAAAACAAACAGAGACGGCATCACATTTATTATTTTATCCGCCAATTGTAATTGTGTTGTAGACATTCTCATGTTATTATTGTAAGATTTAAGTTATGCTGTTGTTTACGATATGTAATTATACAGTCAAGTGCAATAGTAGATTGATAACCAAGGGTGGAAAGTGACCCATTTCACCTCAGATATTCCAATAGAACGAGGGGAAATGGGTAATTTCACCCGAGTTAGACACTCTACTTTTCATTTCGACTGTGAGGAAAGTAAAATAGTACAAAAAAATGAGAATATCATTAAATTGAATTTCAGTATTATTCAGTAAGTTGAATTTACTTATATCCAACCTCCAACGGTACCTTTTCGACCTGGCCACTTGCCTCGGCCGAGTATAAAAAAAAATCGAGTTGGTCACGACCAAGGAGTTTATATACCTACAAAACAGGAGGTTGAACGACGAACTAAGAAGGTTGACCTTTATGACTTATTTCCAAAAAATCGAAATGAAAAGTAGAGTGTCTAACTCGGGTGAAATTACCAATTTCCCCTCGAAGAAATATATAATCTATCTTGGGTGAAATGGGTCACTTTCCACCCTTGGTTATCAATCTACTATTTTGTATTCCTCAGACGAGCGCTACGTGCTAAAAGAGATGACGAAGCCGGAGTGGCAGCAGTTCCTGGAGTTCGCGCCGCATTACTTCAACTACGTCACCTCCTGCCGCAGCCAGCAGCTGCCCAGCCTACTGGGTGAGACCAATAACACTCAAATTCTGTATTTTTATTTATTTTAGGACAACAAACAGCATGAAATAATACATAGTATAAAAGACAAAAATATTACATTAGCTAGTACAGTTTCCACTA
>NC_133479.1:2931524-2959103 GCF_025370935.1 Choristoneura fumiferana
TGCAGCCTGAGTGTTGGTGATGCAACACGTGTGGCACGCCGCCGCGCTTCGACCTCAAGGGGTCTCGCGACACCGGCACGCGCACCCCGCGCCCCGCGCCGTGCTGCTCGACGAGAACCGCTGCAGCGTGAGTGTACTGTTAACATACTGCAGCCTGAGTGTTGGTGATGCAACACGTGTGGCACGCCGCCGCGCTTCGACCTCAAGGGGTCCTCGCGACACCGGCACGCGCACCCCGCGCCCCGCGCCGTGCTGCTCGACGAGAACCTGCTGCAGCGTGAGTGATACTGTAAACATACTGCAGCCTGAGTGTTGGTGATGCAACACGTTGGCACGCCGCCGCGCTTCGACCTCAAGGGGTCCTCGCGACACCGGCACGCGCACCCCGCGCCCGCGCGCCGTGCTGCTCGACGAAACCTGCTGCAGCGTGAGTGATACTTAACATACTGCAGCGCCTGAGTGTTGGTGATGCAAACACGTGTGGCACCGCCGCCGCGCTTCGACCTCAAGGGGTCCTCGCGACACCGGCACGCGCACCCCCGCCCCGCGCCGTGCTGCTCGACGAGAACCTGCTGCAGCGTGAGTGATACTGTAACATACTGCAGCCTGAGTGTTGGTGATGCAACAGTGTGGCACGCCGCGCGCTTCGACTCAAGGGTCTCGCGACCCGGCACGCGCACCCCGCGCCCCGCGCCAGTTCTGCTCGACGAGAACCTGCTGCAGCGTGAGTGATACTGTAACATACTGCAGCCTGTGTTGGTGATGCAAACACGTGTGGCACGCCGCCGCGCTTCGACCTCAAGGGTCCTCGCGACACCGGCACGCCGCACCCCGCGCCCCGCGCCGTGCTGCTCGACGAGAAACCTGCTGCAGCGTGAGTGATACTGTAACATACTGCAGCCTGAGTGTTGGTGATGCAACACGTGTGGCACGCCGCCGCGCTTCGACCTCAAGGGGTCCTCGCGACACCGGCACGCGCACCCGCGCCCCGCGCCGTGCTGCTCGACGAGAACCTGCTGCAGCGTGAGTGATACTGTAACATACTGCAGCCTGAGTGTTGGTGATGCAACACGTGTGGCACGCCGCCGCGCTTCGACCTCAAGGGTCCTCGCGACACCGGCACGCGCACCCGCGCCCCGCGCCGTGCTGCTCGACGAGAACCTGCTGCAGCGTGAGTGATACTGTAACATACTGCAGCCTGAGTGTTGGTGATGCAACACGTGTGGCACGCCGCCGCGCTTCGACCTCAAGGGTCCTCGCGACACCGGCACGCGCACCCGCGCCCCGCGCCGTGCTGCTCGACGAGAACCTGCTGCAGCGTGAGTGATACTGTAACATACTGCAGCCTGAGTGTTGGTGATGCAACACGTGTGGCACGCCGCCGCGCTTCGACCTCAAGGGGTCCTCGCGACACCGGCACGCGCACCCCGCGCCCCGCGCCGTGCTGCTCGACGAGAACCTGCTGCAGCGTGAGTGATACTGTAACATACTGCAGCCTGAGTGTTGGTGATGCAACACGTGTGGCACGCCGCCGCGCTTCGACCTCAAGGGGTCCTCGCGACACCGGCACGCGCACCCCGCGCCCCGCGCCGTGCTGCTCGACGAGAACCTGCTGCAGCGTGAGTGATACTGTAACATACTGCAGCCTGAGTGTTGGTGATGCAACACGTGTGGCACGCCGCCGCGCTTCGACCTCAAGGGGTCCTCGCGACACCGGCACGCGCACCCCGCGCCCCGCGCCGTGCTGCTCGACGAGAACCTGCTGCAGCGTGAGTGATACTGTAACATACTGCAGCCTGAGTGTTGGTGATGCAACACGTGTGGCACGCCGCCGCGCTTCGACCTCAAGGGGTCCTCGCGACACCGGCACGCGCACCCCGCGCCCCGCGCCGTGCTGCTCGACGAGAACCTGCTGCAGCGTGAGTGATACTGTAACATACTGCAGCCTGAGTGTTGGTGATGCAACACGTGTGGCACGCCGCCGCGCTTCGACCTCAAGGGGTCCTCGCGACACCGGCACGCGCACCCCGCGCCCCGCGCCGTGCTGCTCGACGAGAACCTGCTGCAGCGTGAGTGATACTGTAACATACTGCAGCCTGAGTGTTGGTGATGCAACACGTGTGGCACGCCGCCGCGCTTCGACCTCAAGGGGTCCTCGCGACACCGGCACGCGCACCCCGCGCCCCGCGCCGTGCTGCTCGACGAGAACCTGCTGCAGCGTGAGTGATACTGTAACATACTGCAGCCTGAGTGTTGGTGATGCAACACGTGTGGCACGCCGCCGCGCTTCGACCTCAAGGGGTCCTCGCGACACCGGCACGCGCACCCGCGCCCCGCGCCGTGCTGCTCGACGAGAACCTGCTGCAGCGTGAGTGATACTGTAACATACTGCAGCCTGAGTGTTGGTGATGCAACACGTGTGGCACGCCGCCGCGCTTCGACCTCAAGGGGTCCTCGCGACACCGGCACGCGCACCCCGCGCCCCGCGCCGTGCTGCTCGACGAGAACCTGCTGCAGCGTGAGTGATACTGTAACATACTGCAGCCTGAGTGTTGGTGATGCAACACGTGTGGCACGCCGCCGCGCTTCGACCTCAAGGGGTCCTCGCGACACCGGCACGCGCACCCGCGCCCCGCGCCGTGCTGCTCGACGAGAACCTGCTGCAGCGTGAGTGATACTGTAACATACTGCAGCCTGAGTGTTGGTGATGCAACACGTGTGGCACGCCGCCGCGCTTCGACCTCAAGGGGTCCTCGCGACACCGGCACGCGCACCCCGCGCCCCGCGCCGTGCTGCTCGACGAGAACCTGCTGCAGCGTGAGTGATACTGTAACATACTGCAGCCTGAGTGTTGGTGATGCAACACGTGTGGCACGCCGCCGCGCTTCGACCTCAAGGGGTCCTCGCGACACCGGCACGCGCACCCCGCCCCGCGCCGTGCTGCTCGACGAGAACCTGCTGCAGCGTGAGTGATACTGTAACATACTGCAGCCTGAGTGTTGGTGATGCAACACGTGTGGCACGCCGCCGCGCTTCGACCTCAAGGGGTCCTCGCGACACCGGCACGCGCACCCCGCGCCCCGCGCCGTGCTGCTCGACGAGAACCTGCTGCAGCGTGAGTGATACTGTAACATACTGCAGCCTGAGTGTTGGTGATGCAACACGTGTGGCACGCCGCCGCGCTTCGACCTCAAGGGGTCCTCGCGACACCGGCACGCGCACCCCGCGCCCCGCGCCGTGCTGCTCGACGAGAACCTGCTGCAGCGTGAGTGATACTGTAACATACTGCAGCCTGAGTGTTGGTGATGCAACACGTGTGGCACGCCGCCGCGCTTCGACCTCAAGGGGTCCTCGCGACACCGGCACGCGCACCCCGCGCCCCGCGCCGTGCTGCTCGACGAGAACCTGCTGCAGCGTGAGTGATACTGTAACATACTGCAGCCTGAGTGTTGGTGATGCAACACGTGTGGCACGCCGCCGCGCTTCGACCTCAAGGGGTCCTCGCGACACCGGCACGCGCACCCCGCGCCCCGCGCCGTGCTGCTCGACGAGAACCTGCTGCAGCGTGAGTGATACTGTAACATACTGCAGCCTGAGTGTTGGTGATGCAACACGTGTGGCACGCCGCCGCGCTTCGACCTCAAGGGGTCCTCGCGACACCGGCACGCGCACCCCGCGCCCCGCGCCGTGCTGCTCGACGAGAACCTGCTGCAGCGTGAGTGATACTGTAACATACTGCAGCCTGAGTGTTGGTGATGCAACACGTGTGGCACGCCGCCGCGCTTCGACCTCAAGGGGTCCTCGCGACACCGGCACGCGCACCCCGCGCCCCGCGCCGTGCTGCTCGACGAGAACCTGCTGCAGCGTGAGTGATACTGTAACATACTGCAGCCTGAGTGTTGGTGATGCAACACGTGTGGCACGCCGCCGCGCTTCGACCTCAAGGGGTCCTCGCGACACCGGCACGCGCACCCCGCGCCCCGCGCCGTGCTGCTCGACGAGAACCTGCTGCAGCGTGAGTGATACTGTAACATACTGCAGCCTGAGTGTTGGTGATGCAACACGTGTGGCACGCCGCCGCGCTTCGACCTCAAGGGGTCCTCGCGACACCGGCACGCGCACCCCGCGCCCCGCGCCGTGCTGCTCGACGAGAACCTGCTGCAGCGTGAGTGATACTGTAACATACTGCAGCCTGAGTGTTGGTGATGCAACACGTGTGGCACGCCGCCGCGCTTCGACCTCAAGGGGTCCTCGCGACACCGGCACGCGCACCCCGCGCCCCGCGCCGTGCTGCTCGACGAGAACCTGCTGCAGCGTGAGTGATACTGTAACATACTGCAGCCTGAGTGTTGGTGATGCAACACGTGTGGCACGCCGCCGCGCTTCGACCTCAAGGGGTCCTCGCGACACCGGCACGCGCACCCCGCGCCCCGCGCCGTGCTGCTCGACGAGAACCTGCTGCAGCGTGAGTGATACTGTAACATACTGCAGCCTGAGTGTTGGTGATGCAACACGTGTGGCACGCCGCCGCGCTTCGACCTCAAGGGGTCCTCGCGACACCGGCACGCGCACCCCGCGCCCCGCGCCGTGCTGCTCGACGAGAACCTGCTGCAGCGTGAGTGATACTGTAACATACTGCAGCCTGAGTGTTGGTGATGCAACACGTGTGGCACGCCGCCGCGCTTCGACCTCAAGGGGTCCTCGCGACACCGGCACGCGCACCCCGCGCCCCGCGCCGTGCTGCTCGACGAGAACCTGCTGCAGCGTGAGTGATACTGTAACATACTGCAGCCTGAGTGTTGGTGATGCAACACGTGTGGCACGCCGCCGCGCTTCGACCTCAAGGGGTCCTCGCGACACCGGCACGCGCACCCCGCGCCCCGCGCCGTGCTGCTCGACGAGAACCTGCTGCAGCGTGAGTGATACTGTAACATACTGCAGCCTGAGTGTTGGTGATGCAACACGTGTGGCACGCCGCCGCGCTTCGACCTCAAGGGGTCCTCGCGACACCGGCACGCGCACCCCGCGCCCCGCGCCGTGCTGCTCGACGAGAACCTGCTGCAGCGTGAGTGATACTGTAACATACTGCAGCCTGAGTGTTGGTGATGCAACACGTGTGGCACGCCGCCGCGCTTCGACCTCAAGGGGTCCTCGCGACACCGGCACGCGCACCCGCGCCCCGCGCCGTGCTGCTCGACGAGAACCTGCTGCAGCGTGAGTGATACTGTAACATACTGCAGCCTGAGTGTTGGTGATGCAACACGTGTGGCACGCCGCCGCGCTTCGACCTCAAGGGGTCCTCGCGACACCGGCACGCGCACCCCGCGCCCCGCGCCGTGCTGCTCGACGAGAACCTGCTGCAGCGTGAGTGATACTGTAACATACTGCAGCCTGAGTGTTGGTGATGCAACACGTGTGGCACGCCGCCGCGCTTCGACCTCAAGGGGTCCTCGCGACACCGGCACGCGCACCCGCGCCCCGCGCCGTGCTGCTCGACGAGAACCTGCTGCAGCGTGAGTGATACTGTAACATACTGCAGCCTGAGTGTTGGTGATGCAACACGTGTGGCACGCCGCCGCGCTTCGACCTCAAGGGGTCCTCGCGACACCGGCACGCGCACCCCGCGCCCCGCGCCGTGCTGCTCGACGAGAACCTGCTGCAGCGTGAGTGATACTGTAACATACTGCAGCCTGAGTGTTGGTGATGCAACACGTGTGGCACGCCGCCGCGCTTCGACCTCAAGGGGTCCTCGCGACACCGGCACGCGCACCCCGCGCCCCGCGCCGTGCTGCTCGACGAGAACCTGCTGCAGCGTGAGTGATACTGTAACATACTGCAGCCTGAGTGTTGGTGATGCAACACGTGTGGCACGCCGCCGCGCTTCGACCTCAAGGGGTCCTCGCGACACCGGCACGCGCACCCCGCGCCCCGCGCCGTGCTGCTCGACGAGAACCTGCTGCAGCGTGAGTGATACTGTAACATACTGCAGCCTGAGTGTTGGTGATGCAACACGTGTGGCACGCCGCCGCGCTTCGACCTCAAGGGGTCCTCGCGACACCGGCACGCGCACCCCGCGCCCCGCGCCGTGCTGCTCGACGAGAACCTGCTGCAGCGTGAGTGATACTGTAACATACTGCAGCCTGAGTGTTGGTGATGCAACACGTGTGGCACGCCGCCGCGCTTCGACCTCAAGGGGTCCTCGCGACACCGGCACGCGCACCCCGCGCCCCGCGCCGTGCTGCTCGACGAGAACCTGCTGCAGCGTGAGTGATACTGTAACATACTGCAGCCTGAGTGTTGGTGATGCAACACGTGTGGCACGCCGCCGCGCTTCGACCTCAAGGGGTCCTCGCGACACCGGCACGCGCACCCGCGCCCCGCGCCGTGCTGCTCGACGAGAACCTGCTGCAGCGTGAGTGATACTGTAACATACTGCAGCCTGAGTGTTGGTGATGCAACACGTGTGGCACGCCGCCGCGCTTCGACCTCAAGGGGTCCTCGCGACACCGGCACGCGCACCCCGCGCCCCGCGCCGTGCTGCTCGACGAGAACCTGCTGCAGCGTGAGTGATACTGTAACATACTGCAGCCTGAGTGTTGGTGATGCAACACGTGTGGCACGCCGCCGCGCTTCGACCTCAAGGGGTCCTCGCGACACCGGCACGCGCACCCCGCGCCCCGCGCCGTGCTGCTCGACGAGAACCTGCTGCAGCGTGAGTGATACTGTAACATACTGCAGCCTGAGTGTTGGTGATGCAACACGTGTGGCACGCCGCCGCGCTTCGACCTCAAGGGGTCCTCGCGACACCGGCACGCGCACCCCGCGCCCCGCGCCGTGCTGCTCGACGAGAACCTGCTGCAGCGTGAGTGATACTGTAACATACTGCAGCCTGAGTGTTGGTGATGCAACACGTGTGGCACGCCGCCGCGCTTCGACCTCAAGGGGTCCTCGCGACACCGGCACGCGCACCCCGCGCCCCGCGCCGTGCTGCTCGACGAGAACCTGCTGCAGCGTGAGTGATACTGTAACATACTGCAGCCTGAGTGTTGGTGATGCAACACGTGTGGCACGCCGCCGCGCTTCGACCTCAAGGGGTCCTCGCGACACCGGCACGCGCACCCCGCGCCCCGCGCCGTGCTGCTCGACGAGAACCTGCTGCAGCGTGAGTGATACTGTAACATACTGCAGCCTGAGTGTTGGTGATGCAACACGTGTGGCACGCCGCCGCGCTTCGACCTCAAGGGGTCCTCGCGACACCGGCACGCGCACCCCGCGCCCCGCGCCGTGCTGCTCGACGAGAACCTGCTGCAGCGTGAGTGATACTGTAACATACTGCAGCCTGAGTGTTGGTGATGCAACACGTGTGGCACGCCGCCGCGCTTCGACCTCAAGGGGTCCTCGCGACACCGGCACGCGCACCCCGCGCCCCGCGCCGTGCTGCTCGACGAGAACCTGCTGCAGCGTGAGTGATACTGTAACATACTGCAGCCTGAGTGTTGGTGATGCAACACGTGTGGCACGCCGCCGCGCTTCGACCTCAAGGGGTCCTCGCGACACCGGCACGCGCACCCCGCGCCCCGCGCCGTGCTGCTCGACGAGAACCTGCTGCAGCGTGAGTGATACTGTAACATACTGCAGCCTGAGTGTTGGTGATGCAACACGTGTGGCACGCCGCCGCGCTTCGACCTCAAGGGGTCCTCGCGACACCGGCACGCGCACCCCGCGCCCCGCGCCGTGCTGCTCGACGAGAACCTGCTGCAGCGTGAGTGATACTGTAACATACTGCAGCCTGAGTGTTGGTGATGCAACACGTGTGGCACGCCGCCGCGCTTCGACCTCAAGGGGTCCTCGCGACACCGGCACGCGCACCCGCGCCCCGCGCCGTGCTGCTCGACGAGAACCTGCTGCAGCGTGAGTGATACTGTAACATACTGCAGCCTGAGTGTTGGTGATGCAACACGTGTGGCACGCCGCCGCGCTTCGACCTCAAGGGGTCCTCGCGACACCGGCACGCGCACCCCGCGCCCCGCGCCGTGCTGCTCGACGAGAACCTGCTGCAGCGTGAGTGATACTGTAACATACTGCAGCCTGAGTGTTGGTGATGCAACACGTGTGGCACGCCGCCGCGCTTCGACCTCAAGGGGTCCTCGCGACACCGGCACGCGCACCCCGCGCCCCGCGCCGTGCTGCTCGACGAGAACCTGCTGCAGCGTGAGTGATACTGTAACATACTGCAGCCTGAGTGTTGGTGATGCAACACGTGTGGCACGCCGCCGCGCTTCGACCTCAAGGGGTCCTCGCGACACCGGCACGCGCACCCCGCGCCCCGCGCCGTGCTGCTCGACGAGAACCTGCTGCAGCGTGAGTGATACTGTAACATACTGCAGCCTGAGTGTTGGTGATGCAACACGTGTGGCACGCCGCCGCGCTTCGACCTCAAGGGGTCCTCGCGACACCGGCACGCGCACCCCGCGCCCCGCGCCGTGCTGCTCGACGAGAACCTGCTGCAGCGTGAGTGATACTGTAACATACTGCAGCCTGAGTGTTGGTGATGCAACACGTGTGGCACGCCGCCGCGCTTCGACCTCAAGGGGTCCTCGCGACACCGGCACGCGCACCCCGCGCCCCGCGCCGTGCTGCTCGACGAGAACCTGCTGCAGCGTGAGTGATACTGTAACATACTGCAGCCTGAGTGTTGGTGATGCAACACGTGTGGCACGCCGCCGCGCTTCGACCTCAAGGGGTCCTCGCGACACCGGCACGCGCACCCCGCGCCCCGCGCCGTGCTGCTCGACGAGAACCTGCTGCAGCGTGAGTGATACTGTAACATACTGCAGCCTGAGTGTTGGTGATGCAACACGTGTGGCACGCCGCCGCGCTTCGACCTCAAGGGGTCCTCGCGACACCGGCACGCGCACCCCGCGCCCCGCGCCGTGCTGCTCGACGAGAACCTGCTGCAGCGTGAGTGATACTGTAACATACTGCAGCCTGAGTGTTGGTGATGCAACACGTGTGGCACGCCGCCGCGCTTCGACCTCAAGGGGTCCTCGCGACACCGGCACGCGCACCCCGCGCCCCGCGCCGTGCTGCTCGACGAGAACCTGCTGCAGCGTGAGTGATACTGTAACATACTGCAGCCTGAGTGTTGGTGATGCAACACGTGTGGCACGCCGCCGCGCTTCGACCTCAAGGGGTCCTCGCGACACCGGCACGCGCACCCGCGCCCCGCGCCGTGCTGCTCGACGAGAACCTGCTGCAGCGTGAGTGATACTGTAACATACTGCAGCCTGAGTGTTGGTGATGCAACACGTGTGGCACGCCGCCGCGCTTCGACCTCAAGGGGTCCTCGCGACACCGGCACGCGCACCCCGCGCCCCGCGCCGTGCTGCTCGACGAGAACCTGCTGCAGCGTGAGTGATACTGTAACATACTGCAGCCTGAGTGTTGGTGATGCAACACGTGTGGCACGCCGCCGCGCTTCGACCTCAAGGGGTCCTCGCGACACCGGCACGCGCACCCCGCGCCCCGCGCCGTGCTGCTCGACGAGAACCTGCTGCAGCGTGAGTGATACTGTAACATACTGCAGCCTGAGTGTTGGTGATGCAACACGTGTGGCACGCCGCCGCGCTTCGACCTCAAGGGGTCCTCGCGACACCGGCACGCGCACCCCGCGCCCCGCGCCGTGCTGCTCGACGAGAACCTGCTGCAGCGTGAGTGATACTGTAACATACTGCAGCCTGAGTGTTGGTGATGCAACACGTGTGGCACGCCGCCGCGCTTCGACCTCAAGGGGTCCTCGCGACACCGGCACGCGCACCCCGCGCCCCGCGCCGTGCTGCTCGACGAGAACCTGCTGCAGCGTGAGTGATACTGTAACATACTGCAGCCTGAGTGTTGGTGATGCAACACGTGTGGCACGCCGCCGCGCTTCGACCTCAAGGGGTCCTCGCGACACCGGCACGCGCACCCCGCGCCCCGCGCCGTGCTGCTCGACGAGAACCTGCTGCAGCGTGAGTGATACTGTAACATACTGCAGCCTGAGTGTTGGTGATGCAACACGTGTGGCACGCCGCCGCGCTTCGACCTCAAGGGGTCCTCGCGACACCGGCACGCGCACCCCGCGCCCCGCGCCGTGCTGCTCGACGAGAACCTGCTGCAGCGTGAGTGATACTGTAACATACTGCAGCCTGAGTGTTGGTGATGCAACACGTGTGGCACGCCGCCGCGCTTCGACCTCAAGGGGTCCTCGCGACACCGGCACGCGCACCCCGCGCCCCGCGCCGTGCTGCTCGACGAGAACCTGCTGCAGCGTGAGTGATACTGTAACATACTGCAGCCTGAGTGTTGGTGATGCAACACGTGTGGCACGCCGCCGCGCTTCGACCTCAAGGGGTCCTCGCGACACCGGCACGCGCACCCCGCGCCCCGCGCCGTGCTGCTCGACGAGAACCTGCTGCAGCGTGAGTGATACTGTAACATACTGCAGCCTGAGTGTTGGTGATGCAACACGTGTGGCACGCCGCCGCGCTTCGACCTCAAGGGGTCCTCGCGACACCGGCACGCGCACCCCGCGCCCCGCGCCGTGCTGCTCGACGAGAACCTGCTGCAGCGTGAGTGATACTGTAACATACTGCAGCCTGAGTGTTGGTGATGCAACACGTGTGGCACGCCGCCGCGCTTCGACCTCAAGGGGTCCTCGCGACACCGGCACGCGCACCCCGCGCCCCGCGCCGTGCTGCTCGACGAGAACCTGCTGCAGCGTGAGTGATACTGTAACATACTGCAGCCTGAGTGTTGGTGATGCAACACGTGTGGCACGCCGCCGCGCTTCGACCTCAAGGGGTCCTCGCGACACCGGCACGCGCACCCCGCGCCCCGCGCCGTGCTGCTCGACGAGAACCTGCTGCAGCGTGAGTGATACTGTAACATACTGCAGCCTGAGTGTTGGTGATGCAACACGTGTGGCACGCCGCCGCGCTTCGACCTCAAGGGGTCCTCGCGACACCGGCACGCGCACCCCGCGCCCCGCGCCGTGCTGCTCGACGAGAACCTGCTGCAGCGTGAGTGATACTGTAACATACTGCAGCCTGAGTGTTGGTGATGCAACACGTGTGGCACGCCGCCGCGCTTCGACCTCAAGGGGTCCTCGCGACACCGGCACGCGCACCCCGCGCCCCGCGCCGTGCTGCTCGACGAGAACCTGCTGCAGCGTGAGTGATACTGTAACATACTGCAGCCTGAGTGTTGGTGATGCAACACGTGTGGCACGCCGCCGCGCTTCGACCTCAAGGGGTCCTCGCGACACCGGCACGCGCACCCCGCGCCCCGCGCCGTGCTGCTCGACGAGAACCTGCTGCAGCGTGAGTGATACTGTAACATACTGCAGCCTGAGTGTTGGTGATGCAACACGTGTGGCACGCCGCCGCGCTTCGACCTCAAGGGGTCCTCGCGACACCGGCACGCGCACCCCGCGCCCCGCGCCGTGCTGCTCGACGAGAACCTGCTGCAGCGTGAGTGATACTGTAACATACTGCAGCCTGAGTGTTGGTGATGCAACACGTGTGGCACGCCGCCGCGCTTCGACCTCAAGGGGTCCTCGCGACACCGGCACGCGCACCCCGCGCCCCGCGCCGTGCTGCTCGACGAGAACCTGCTGCAGCGTGAGTGATACTGTAACATACTGCAGCCTGAGTGTTGGTGATGCAACACGTGTGGCACGCCGCCGCGCTTCGACCTCAAGGGGTCCTCGCGACACCGGCACGCGCACCCCGCGCCCCGCGCCGTGCTGCTCGACGAGAACCTGCTGCAGCGTGAGTGATACTGTAACATACTGCAGCCTGAGTGTTGGTGATGCAACACGTGTGGCACGCCGCCGCGCTTCGACCTCAAGGGGTCCTCGCGACACCGGCACGCGCACCCCGCGCCCCGCGCCGTGCTGCTCGACGAGAACCTGCTGCAGCGTGAGTGATACTGTAACATACTGCAGCCTGAGTGTTGGTGATGCAACACGTGTGGCACGCGCGCCGCGCTTCGACCTCAAGGGGTCCTCGCGACACCGGCACGCGCACCCCGCGCCCCGCGCCGTGCTGCTCGACGAGAACCTGCTGCAGCGTGAGTGATACTGTAACATACTGCAGCCTGAGTGTTGGTGATGCAACACGTGTGGCACGCCGCCGCGCTTCGACCTCAAGGGGTCCTCGCGACACCGGCACGCGCACCCCGCGCCCCGCGCCGTGCTGCTCGACGAGAACCTGCTGCAGCGTGAGTGATACTGTAACATACTGCAGCCTGAGTGTTGGTGATGCAACACGTGTGGCACGCCGCCGCGCTTCGACCTCAAGGGGTCCTCGCGACACCGGCACGCGCACCCCGCGCCCCGCGCCGTGCTGCTCGACGAGAACCTGCTGCAGCGTGAGTGATACTGTAACATACTGCAGCCTGAGTGTTGGTGATGCAACACGTGTGGCACGCCGCCGCGCTTCGACCTCAAGGGGTCCTCGCGACACCGGCACGCGCACCCCGCGCCCGCGCCGTGCTGCTCGACGAGAACCTGCTGCAGCGTGAGTGATACTGTAACATACTGCAGCCTGAGTGTTGGTGATGCAACACGTGTGGCACGCCGCCGCGCTTCGACCTCAAGGGGTCCTCGCGACACCGGCACGCGCACCCCGCGCCCCGCGCCGTGCTGCTCGACGAGAACCTGCTGCAGCGTGAGTGATACTGTAACATACTGCAGCCTGAGTGTTGGTGATGCAACACGTGTGGCACGCCGCCGCGCTTCGACCTCAAGGGGTCCTCGCGACACCGGCACGCGCACCCCGCGCCCCGCGCGTGCTGCTCGACGAGAACCTGCTGCAGCGTGAGTGATACTGTAACATACTGCAGCCTGAGTGTTGGTGATGCAACACGTGTGGCACGCCGCCGCGCTTCGACCTCAAGGGGTCCTCGCGACACCGGCACGCGCACCCCGCGCCCCGCGCCGTGCTGCTCGACGAGAACCTGCTGCAGCGTGAGTGATACTGTAACATACTGCAGCCTGAGTGTTGGTGATGCAACACGTGTGGCACGCCGCCGCGCTTCGACCTCAAGGGGTCCTCGCGACACCGGCACGCGCACCCCGCGCCCCGCGCCGTGCTGCTCGACGAGAACCTGCTGCAGCGTGAGTGATACTGTAACATACTGCAGCCTGAGTGTTGGTGATGCAACACGTGTGGCACGCCGCCGCGCGCGCGCAGCGCTTCGACCTCAAGGGGTCCTCGCGACACCGGCACGCGCACCCCGCGCCCCGCGCCGTGCTGCTCGACGAGAACCTGCTGCAGCGTGAGTGATACTGTAACATACTGCAGCCTGAGTGTTGGTGATGCAACACGTGTGGCACGCCGCCGCGCTTCGACCTCAAGGGGTCCTCGCGACACCGGCACGCGCACCCCGCGCCCCGCGCCGTGCTGCTCGACGAGAACCTGCTGCAGCGTGAGTGATACTGTAACATACTGCAGCCTGAGTGTTGGTGATGCAACACGTGTGGCACGCCGCCGCGCTTCGACCTCAAGGGGTCCTCGCGACACCGGCACGCGCACCCCGCGCCCCGCGCCGTGCTGCTCGACGAGAACCTGCTGCAGCGTGAGTGATACTGTAACATACTGCAGCCTGAGTGTTGGTGATGCAACACGTGTGGCACGCCGCCGCGCTTCGACCTCAAGGGGTCCTCGCGACACCGGCACGCGCACCCGCGCCCCGCGCCGTGCTGCTCGACGAGAACCTGCTGCAGCGTGAGTGATACTGTAACATACTGCAGCCTGAGTGTTGGTGATGCAACACGTGTGGCACGCCGCCGCGCTTCGACCTCAAGGGGTCCTCGCGACACCGGCACGCGCACCCCGCGCCCCGCGCCGTGCTGCTCGACGAGAACCTGCTGCAGCGTGAGTGATACTGTAACATACTGCAGCCTGAGTGTTGGTGATGCAACACGTGTGGCACGCCGCCGCGCTTCGACCTCAAGGGGTCCTCGCGACACCGGCACGCGCACCCCGCGCCCCGCGCCGTGCTGCTCGACGAGAACCTGCTGCAGCGTGAGTCCACACAGTTACATTACTGCAGCCTGAGTGTTGGTGATGCAACACGTGTGGCACATAGTAACACTACTGCAGCGTGAGTCCACACAGTCACATTACTGCAGACTGAATATCCACACAGTAACATTACTGCAGCCTGAGTGTCCACACAGTAACATTACTGCAGCCTGAATATCCACACAGTAACATTACTGCAGCGTGAGTCCACACAGTTACATTACTGCAGCCTGAGTATCCACACAGTAACATTACTGCAGCCTGAATATCCACACAGTAACATTACTGCAGCGTGAGTGTCCACACAGTAACATTACTGCAGCCTGAATATCCACACAGTAACATTACTGAAGCGTGAGTGTCCACACAGTAACATTACTGCAGCGTGAGTCCACACAGTTACATTACTGCAGCGTGAGTCCACACAGTAACATTACTGCAGCCTGAATATCCACACAGTAACATTACTGCAGCCTTAATATCCACACAGTAACATTACTGAAGCGTGAGTGTCCACACAGTAACATTACTGCAGCCTGAATATCCACACAGTAACATTACTGAAGCGTGAGTGTCCACACAGTAACATTACTGCAGCGTGAGTCCACACAGTAACATTACTGCAGCGTGAGTCCACACAGTAACATTACTGCAGGCACCTCGTACCACCCGTCCGTGCTACCGATACCAACGCCATCTAACGATTTAATCTTTCAAAAAAACACTTATTTCAAGTGTCTTGCTGATAATCTTATTTATGTACGGCGGTGCGTGACAAAGTACTATCACCAATCAGCCACTGACAGGCAATGTTTCCTGGGCAGTGAGGTGGGAGCAGCAGCTGTTTGTGGCGTCTCACACGGGCGGCGTGCTGCTGGGCTGCATCGACCGGGACACGGAGTTCCTCGCGCAGAACTCAGTCATGGACTACTCGCTGCTGCTCGGGATCGACGGCGGCACGCTCACGCTTGGCATTATCGGTGAGTCACAGTGTTATACTGAAAGGCTACGTACGCGAACGTACGCTTAAATTGCGGTTTTAGGACTTAAGCTAGCTGACGCGGTTTGCACAGAGCGAGGTAGACGCCTAATGAATAACCTAACCATAAAAAAATAACACAAGTTTTTTTTGCTGGTGTACTTTTTGTTGACTGTACTTGCAGTGTCACCCAAACTACATTTGCATACCAAATTTCAAGTCGATGCTATTAACCGTTGAAGATTTCCGTCCTGCGGAGACGATCCTGGCTGGACTACTGGGATGTCACTACTAGATTATTGTATTGTCACGCGATTTACATAAGTATTCTAAATTTCAAGTCAATATGACTACTGGAAGTTGGTCAAATTTAACTTACAAGATTTGATGACAGACAGACAGACAACGGGACAGATGAAACTAAATAAAAGCTTGTAAAAATATGAACAGCGTTAACTAACTACACTCTCTCCACTAAATGTGGAGATTTCTTTTATTTTGTAACAATATGGGTATCAAATGAAATCTAATAATTAGATCATTACAAAGATCATAAAAAAATTATGAAACGAGAAAACTTTAAAATCACTGATTATTGTGTTACTCATTAACAGTCTGTTTTTATCACTTAAATGTAGTCCAAGAGCCGAGTATGGTCAGTTCTAAAAATATATTATTGGTACCTAATTTAGGACCTTATAGGCCAAATGTATGTATGTAACAAATGTGTGGCCGTGGTGGCCTAGTGGTTTGACCTATCGCCTCTCAAACAGAGGGTCGTGGGTTCAAACCCCGGCTCGCACCTCTGAGTTTTTCGAAATTCATGTGCGGAATTACATTTGAAATTTACCACGAGCTAAGCGGTGAAGGAAAACATCGTGAGGAAACCTGCACAAACCTGCGAAGCAATTCAATGGTGCGTGTGAAGTTCCCAATCCGCACTGGGCCCGCGTGGGAACTATGGCCCAAGCCCTCTTGTTCTGAGAGGAGGCCTGTGCCCAGCAGTGGGACGTATATAGGCTGGGATGATGATGATGTATGTAAACTCTTTATTGTACAAAATAAGTAAAAAAAAACACAATTTACAAACATTGAGATATATGTACTTCAAACTTCTCCCTCGTAAACCAGCCAGTAATTGACGATTTACCCTATTTTACTCCCAGACTACATCCGCACGTTCACTTGGGACAAGAAGCTGGAGCACCTGGTGAAGAAGAACCTGGGCTCTGGGCAGCCGACCGTGGTGTCCCCGGACGAGTACAAGCGCCGGTTCCGCGCCGCCATGCGCAAGTACTTTCTACGCTGCGTCACCCCCTGGGACCACCTCATGTAGCCTCGCCCAGCACCGTTAGCTCAGTGTCGATTTATTGTCATAAGATTGACTTTTGGGTCAGTCAACTTTTCAGTGTTGTGTGTTACCGTGGTAACGTCTCCTGCGTTACCTATTAAAAGTATGATATTGTGGGGTACAAATCCACTAAAAGTTAGAAGTTGTGACAATTTTAAGGCAACTCCTTCGTGGCTCATCTGAACATACTAATAGCATAAACTACAAACATTTTTGTAACAAAGTGTAACACTGACTCTCCTGAGTTACGGGAACAGAATAACAACAGTCAAAAGTTGATTGACCCTTTACCGAATAGGGAATGTTACGCAAATCTCTGCGCAGGTGGCGACACTAGGAAAAATCGTAAACAAACCGCCATGACAACGTCAGTTCTCTTTAGTTTGTCGCCATGTTGGATCATGGTATGTTTATTAGTAACAAAGTAACATGATATTTACATCGATATCAATCCATATGTACTAATATTATATATGCGAAAGTGTGTGTGTTTGTCCGTATTTCACGTCGAAACGGAGCGACGGATCGTCATGATTTTTGGCATAGAGATAGTTTATGGGCCAGAGAGTGACATAGGCTACTTTTTATCCCGGAAAAATGCAGTTCCCGGGGGAACAGCGCGCGATAACCGGATTCCACGCAGGCGAAGCCGCGGGCAAAAGCTAATAGAGCAATATTTCCAAAAATTTAATTAAAAATTGTTTACGGTTTGTGCTAGTGCTGCATTCTGACGGCAGAAAATTGCAGTAATATTCCCTATTTGAGTTTCACATGACGTTTTACGGAAGCTAAAATTATGAATTGTTCGAGTAATTCTAATACAAGCGACAGAATGAAGATCATGCTTAGGTCATCCACTCTTGTGGTCCGTGGGGCCACTCTTGTAGAAAGTCCACACAAGTACAAGTTGTACAAGTGCTTGATAAATGAATTAATCGGAAATAAATATCGCTTGTAGAATATAGAAAATCATGAATCATGTAATGTAAATTTCTCGATTTGTTTTATATTTTTCATCACACTTGCTCGTAAACAGTGTCGTAACATGCAGGCTACCTTGGTTGCAACCCCCCAAATAAAACCCTCGACCTTAATGTGCTTGTCATGAAACCCGTGGTCGGTAAATGAGTCAGTGCCCGTAATTATTTTCATGTCATGAAGCCCAAGGTCGGTAAATGAGTTTGTTACTGCATGGCGTGTTGCAGCAATTTTTGAAAAAAAAATAGTTTTTCTTTTACAAATATACAGTTTTACTCGCAAATGTGATGAAAAACATTGTGTGTCGCACGGGCGGTACTAGAATTACGAACATCGACTCATTAAAGCCCTCAGTCTTCGACTTCGGGCTTCTAATAGACTCTCGTTCGTAATTCCTTATTTACCGCCCTTAAGACACAATGTACTATTACGTTCATGCGTAGTGAATCTCTCAGTGAGCAGCTAAACCGTTAATTAGGCCCCATTTATTGGAGCATACTACCACAGAAACAAAAACAGCTATCGAATACATAATATGTAACATAAGATATTATCTGATAAAGTATAATTTTAAAGCTAGTCTTATTTTCAACAATTACAATGGATATTGTGATGTATTATAAAACCAATAAGGTTGAATTTCCAAAGCAATGCATGTGGTCGGTAAATCGTCGCTACCTTTTTAAGGGTTGACGAAATAGTTTTTTTTTTATGACTGAAACTTATAATTTTTATTAGGAAAATTGAAAATAGAGAAAATTGTTTGTTGTTATGTTTTTTATTACTGGTTTAAATCGCTAGTAATAAAAGTAATGTTAAAAATATTTACAATAATTACCATGAGTATTTCTTTTTCATTCCTTCATTGAAGTAAGTATAAGAGTATTTTAAATGTTACTTTTTATAAATAAATTTATTGAAATCTAGTTATATTTCTTATTTACCAACTGCAGTCCCAGCTAATTGAAAGCACACGATAAATACGATTTTTTCCGATAATATACGATCGAAAACCACTACGCAATACATCTGGTACCTTTGTACAGTCAGTTGGGTATGTACAGTCGCCATCAGATATTTCGGAGCGCCCAAGGTGATCAAAAATATCGAAACATGAACTCTAAGGGGCTGTTTCACCATCCATTGATTAGTGCTAATTAACGGTTAAATGTGATGCCGTCTCCGTCTATTCGAACAAAACAAATAGAGACGTCACATTTAACCGTCAGTTAACACTAATCAATGGATGGTGGAACAGCCCCTGATACATTAATAAGGGCCCTCGCCCACGGCGGCTTTTTGTAGCGATGCAGTAGCGAAGCTGTCGCGCGTTAGCCTCCTACGTTTATTAAGCACAACGGAAAGACAAGTTTTCTCTGAATCCAATAA
Source organism: Choristoneura fumiferana (assembly GCF_025370935.1). Lineage (NCBI taxonomy): Eukaryota > Metazoa > Arthropoda > Insecta > Lepidoptera > Tortricidae > Choristoneura > Choristoneura fumiferana. Next base: position 2,950,291 of record NC_133479.1, read on the forward strand.
TTGTTCAGGATTGTTATAAAACAAAACTAACCTAACCTATATATAGTTCTCTATAGGATGACCATTCAAAATTTTCAGAATTTTTTTATAACGATGATTCAGTCCAAAATTACGGTATGACTAGCGAAGAGTATGCGAACTGATAAAAATAAATTTAAAAAGATCCTTATAAAGTATTTAGTAGAAACTCTTCCATAAGACATAGTTGTAACAATAATTATAATAGATTATGTAAGAATAAATTATACATTACATTATTTTATATTTTATAGAGACTGTATCCTGCAGACAAACTGTGTAAACAGTTTTCCAGGGCTATGTGCAAAAAACCTATGTAAAAATAATGTTAAATAAATACTTTTTCATTCATTCATTCAACTTTGGCGCTCTCACCCTCGCCTACATAACCACGATTCAGCAGGGTTACTACGAAACACGAAGTTCGTGTCGTGCGGTCCCTCTGACACTTATACTACTTAATACGAGAGCGAGAGGGACGGTACGATACGAACTTCGAGTTTCGTAGTAGCCCTACAGTCGCGATGCTGTAGCGCGTTAGAAATGCGACTAACGCGCGTCAGTAGCGATGCAGCGACAGCATCGCTACAAAAAGTTGTCGTGGGCGAGGGCCCTACTATACCTTCCGCCGCCTAACTTTGCCTTAAAGTTCATTGCCCCGACTAGTACCACAAAAACTATAAAGGTAATTCCAACAATTGAATAGGCCTACCGTTAAGCGATTCGAACACAATTCGGGAGTAACGTAGACGTCGCATAAAAAATGTATCTCAAAAATGCGTCAAAACTGAATATTAAGTAATGAATCTTTAGGCAGATTTTTATGGCGCGTGGTATAGAGTGCGTGTGCCAATATTTTTCACCACCTTGGCTGCTCTGCTGAGGCGTCTTTAGCCCATGTAGCGCCCGTGTGCAATTATAAATTTAGCGCCATCTAGGAAGCGCGCGGTCAAAATGGAATAGATACAAAGTGCCATGGCCGGCGCCCCCAACACTGCTGCGCCCGTGTGCAACGCACACCCTGCACTATAGGCAAAGACGCCTCTGCTGCTCCGAAATACCTGATAGCGACTTTACTATTCGCTGATCAGTCGCGGCGAGGTTTCGCGACAGCGGAATGCTAACCGCATAAGGTTTAAAATTAAACAACACTTCAAAATTAATTATTTAATTTTGCTCTCACGAGTTACAATTCGAGTTTACTTTCGTACATAATAAAATATAACATTCGCCCCTCGGCCTCGACTCTTCTCAACTCGCCAGCCAAAGGGAATTCCTACAGATTTTAAATATACAAATAAAATGTATGATTTTGATTATACCTGACGCTCTACGTCCTTGTTCTGTGGTCCTTTTTCTTATTTCATTATTAACATATTAACCCTGCGCGGCAGTTACTTTTATAGCTAACAAGTTGAGTGAATCGTCGTTCATTCTCTTTATATCGATACTTGTCGTTCCTTTTATAAACGACGTAATTTAAAATAGCCTTATCATTACATGACGCCATGACAGCAAGTAGAGTAACTAAATATAAAGTAAATTTCAAATTCAATCTACTAAATTACAATAGTCTAGGGTTACTCCACTTTGGACTTACACTGTCGCGTCTTAAGTTTCAAATTTCATTTTGAAGCCTACGTAATGCCTACAATATAGGCACGAAAAGTGACACCACATAATTTTGCAGTTATTTAAAGGATTAAGTATTTTATACACATTTATAAACGCTGCGGTACATGTTCGCTTGAATTGCTGAAGATACTATCGGTCTATTCTAGAAAGTCCATGGATGTATTAAGTAGTCCAATTACTTAATTAAATTCCAACGACGGGTAAACTTCTCGGCGTATAATGTACTGTAATATCCTACCTATGTATATACCGTATGTAAAAGATCCGTTTTTTTTTAAACAATATTTCACCGTCTGGTGGTTTTTTTTTGAAATCTACATATTAGTAGTGTAATAAATTCCTAAAAAAATGTTAATTCATCAATGTGGATTAGAAAGCCGTAACTTTGTATGTATGTATATATATTATGTATGGAATTACAAAGCCGCACGACTGCCGAGCAAAATTTTGCTATAATTGTGACTGTTAGAAAACTCTACTTAGTTCTTTGTTTAACATTATTAATCGTCAGCAATTCAAGCAAAGAAATATATGGAATAATACAGTTAGCGTCAAATACAGAAGCGGTCGAGATCACTCGTCTCTATGTTCAAATTCTAGACTTTGAACACTTTATTAGCTGCTATTTGACGCGGACTGTACAATAAATAAACCTAAAGTAGTTGATTACATATTTCACAGCTCCTTCCTTGGTACTTCTTCCAGTCACTTCAAAAGCTATACATTAGACGTTTTGAAGCTGGTAGTTTGATGGCGCACGTTTGAAGAATCAAGACGTCCTAACTCCCAAAATATCTGTACACGCCAATAAAAAAATGGAAGACTTAACTATAAAATGTATGAGGACCGCAGCGCGTTAATTTTCGAATAAGCCATGCACGTTTCGCTCGCTAAAGGCCTAACGCTAGCTGAGGGGCTACTACGAAACTCGAAAATCGAAGTACGTATCGCACCGTCCCTTTCACTCTCGTATTAAATAGTATAAGTGCCAGAGGGACCGAACGACAGACAGATATTTGTATGAAAAATACGAATGTTTGTTCTCGGGTCTTGGGTGTTTCATATGTATTTAAGTATGTATCTATCTATATAATTATATTTATCCGTTGCTTAGTACCCATAACACAAGCTTTGCTAAGCTTACTTTGGGACTAGGTCAATTGGTGTGAATTGTCCCGTGATATTTATTTATTTATTATGACTGTTGGATGTTCCCTTAAAGTAAAAGGACATCAAAAACAACACTTGTATAAAAGTCCGTGGTTTAAAAAATCACTACAATACAAAGATATCATAATTTATCAATACAGCCAAAGTTACAAAAATATGAATATACGAATTTATTGGCTTAGCATTAAGCACGAATATGTTATACATATTTTTGTATTTTTGACCGTTTCGATCTTTTTGTACTTGACGGTACTCACTAGAAGTGCATGTGCACTCCAAATTCGGATTGGTTAATTCCTAAAGCGCGTAACTACAACTCGCGCTTCAAAATGTCTAACGTATCGCCCGAAGTCATTTCAATTAAAACCTTTGTCAGTAATAACTACGTGGTACCTAATCTATAACCTGCAAGGTTTGTCTGGCTGGATAGACACCACCATTTTGCTCACCAATCCCACTTCGTCTAAAAAGCAGGTGGTCTAAGTAACAAGTGGTCTAAGAAGCAACTGGTCTAAGTAGCAAGTGGTCTAAAAAGTTCCCCTAATGCCTAGTCGGTCTCCGTTATTCCATATCCTGGTTCGTCAACTTTTATTCTATGATCAAATGTCGACAGAGCACTTATTCCACGTGGCTGCAGCGCTTCGCGCCTTAACGCAATTCTTACCTAACCTAACCTGTTTTTTGAAGTTTCCGATACGTACGGTTAGGAACAGTTGCTTCATAGACCAAATGCTTCTTAGACCATTTGCTACTTAGACCAGTTGCTTCTGAGACCATTTGCTACTTAGACCAGTTGCTACTTAGACCAGTTGCTTCTTAGACTACTTGCTTCTTAGACCAGTTGCTTCTTAGACCACTTGCTACATAAACCAGTTACTTCTTAGACCATTTGCTACTTAGACCACCTGCTTTTTAGACGAAGTAATACTATTTCATTACAGCCACAAGAGGCGCTGTATCTATACCCTCAGGGTTTGGTAACGCATCTCCGTTAAGGTGCGACCAAACCGCTGCTTAAAAAACGGTGACGGCACGGAATCGCAGTGACGCACCGTATGCGCACCGTTTTTATCGCATGCTCTCCACACCGCTGCTTAAAATACGGAATGGCAGTGACGTGTCGTAAACTTCAGGTCTTTACCGAACAAAAGTCGTGACGTTTACGGCACGTCCCTGCGATTCCGCACCGTTTGCGTATTTTAAGCAGCGGTGTGGAAAGCATGCAAAAAAACGGTGCGCATACGGTGCGTCACTGCGATTCCGTACCGTCACCGTTTTTTAAGCAGCGGTTTGGCCGCACCTTTACTCCGAATGTATGTATGTTATGGGCAGAGAGAGATGTCTTATCTATCTAACTAGGATTGAAAATATTAATATGACATGTCAGTACATTTTTCTCAATTCACGTTTTTTTCCACAATTTTATGTTTATTTGGTTTCCTTATAATTTATAGTATACAAGAAGCAAGCCTAGCGCAATATACGGAAGATCCATCAAAATAAATCTAAGGGGCTGTTTCACCATTCATTATTAGCGCTAACTGATGGTTAAATGTGATGCCGTCTCTATTTGTTCTGTTCGAATAGACGGAGACGGCACCACCACAATACACACTATATTGTCAGTTAACACTAATCAATGGATGGTGAAACAGCGCCTAAATTTAGCCATGTAACTTTAAATAAATATTCTTAAAGTAATGTGATGTTAGAAATTTAAATATTTTAAGTATAGTCTGCTGCAAAACATAGCGGATAGAATTCTTCAAATGATACACTTCGTTCACAAAAAGTTTCAAACGGCTGTTGCCGGTGTCTACTGTATTTTGTCATTATTCGATAAAACAATGTAGAAAACAACATATGAGAGGAACTTGTCGACGAACGATGACAACCTGTTTCAAACCAGTGTCGAAGGCAAATAGCAAATTAACAAAGTTGTTCTCGACATTTTTATACCGTATAATGGCTGACATGTTTTAAATATCTTACGATTTTTTTTAAAGTAACAATCAAAGTTTCTATGACAGACTAGTTAGCGCCAGCAGGGCGACTACGAAATTCGAAAATCGAAGTTCGTATCGTACCGTCCCTCTCTCTCGTTTTAAATAATATAAGTGCCAGCGGGACGGCAACATACGAAGTTCGAATTATGCACTTCGTAGTAAAGGGCCAGTAGCGTGAGGGCTGTTTGACAATTTGCGACGTTTGTGACGCCAATACAATCAACACGAAGTGTCAAGAAAACTAATATCAAAAATGCCATTGCGCTTACGTAGCCTAACTAGGGCCAGTAGACCCATGTCAAATATCAACTTAGGACCTTCTTTACAACAAAAGACTTCATGACACGCATAACAAGCCACGTTTTTTTGATTTGTAGTGCATGACCTTTACGCTACGTCAAATCGAATCCACTTAGTAAAGGGCCAGTAAGCTTGAAATTGCGCACTGTAGATAACTAAATGAATCGCAGCAAGAATGTAGCTCAACTCTATCGATACTAACGCCATCTAGCGATATTTGATCTGTCAAGAAACCCTTATAAAGCCGTTACCAAAATGGCATTTCATTGCGCTAGGACGCACCCTACTTATTTTTTTTATTACAAGCTATTACTCGACTTCACGTAATTCTCTGTTTAAATCAAACCCTATAAGTCAAATCATCAACTTACTTTTAAAATACTTTAAAAAAATCTCGTAACTTAAAATCGATATTCTTCTGAATGAACTAAAAGAATTTTGCTCACCCGCGACCTTATGATAACCAGGTTATGCGTCGTAGGTGTGTGGTGGTGTGATAGATGGTTTGTGTGATTGTGTGAGTTCTTACAGTGTGGTGGTGGAGGACCTGCATGTACACGCATATCCATACTAATATTATAAATGCGAAAGTGTGTTTGGGTGTTTGTATGTTTGTCCGTCTTTCACGTCAAAACGGAGCGAAGGATCGACGTGATTTTTGGCAGAGATAGTTTATGGGCCAGAGCACTCTTTTTATCCCGGAAAAATGCAGTTCCCGAGGGAATAGCGTGCGATAACCGAATTCCATGCGGGCGAAGCCGCGGGCAAAAGCTAGTCTTGCAGAAACGTAGCTATCGTAACCTGGTGCGGCCCAATGTGCAATAGTATGTACACGATAAGTTCAAGGGAATTAGCAATCTGTGACAATGTAACAAAGTAAAAAATATTTTGTTTTTCTATTGTTTTACACCATGGCAGTTTGACGGCGGTTTGACTTTATTCTTGAAACAATTAGATTCTATCTGCTTTGTCAATTTTTTTCAAAATATTTATATGGTGGTCGCGGGTGAGCAAAGAAATTCTTTTAGTTCATTATTTCAAGGGTCAATTTTGTTGAATTGATTTGCGACGAGATTTTATCAAAGTAGTGTCAGTGGTCAGATCGACTTGAAACTTGGTATTCATGTGCAAGTTGGATCATAATACAAGTAGTCAACAAAAAGATTATATTCAAAATGTTCCTCCCGTTCTCAACAATCAATATTTTTCCCAACTCCGCTATTAAGGTCAAATATAAAATACAAGAAATAGAAGCCTTAGTATAGTTATCTCACTCGTAATTAAGCTTTTATTTTACATTACACACAATCGCTTGTTTAGAGTTAATAGTACATTGTGTCTTAAGGGCGGTAAACAAGGAATTACGAACGAGAGTCATTAGAAACCCGAAGTCGAAAGACTGAGGCTTAAATGAGTCGATGTTCGTAATTCTATACCGGACTAATGTGTCATCACATTCAATGCTTGTTCATCACATTTGCGAGCCTCGACAGGCGCCCGACGTGCTCGCTGCAGCCAGCACGAGCCAGCACGCCTGCGAGTATCACACTCATTGACCGACCTTGGGCTTCATGACAACAAAATTAGTATGGGCAATGACTCATTACCGACCACGGGTTTCATGACAAGCACATTAAGGTCGGGTTTTATTTGGGGTTGCAACCAAGGTAGCCTGTATGTCACGACACTGTTTACGAGCAAGTGTGATGAAAAAATAATAACGGTAGCTATTAGCCAGTTAGCCGGTAATCTGGACAAGTAAAACAATAATAAACATATTATACACAACCAAAATAATGGTTATAGGTGGAAATAATACTAGCTTTGCATATCATCGTGCAATTTTCACGCTTCCATCATATTTGTAGGGCAGACGACTGCCAGGTACATACATACACGAAAATGTGCAACTTAACTCCAAACACTCTCTGCCAGCGATACCATTGGTTTATAAATAAAACCCGCATTAATTAGGTACCCTATTTATTGAAATACAATGCGCCAGTGCACAGTATTTTCTCAAGTCTTCTAGAAGTCCATAATAGCAGACGCACCGTACGCTGTTCTAGGGCATCCATGACTTAGCACCACGGGCGGTGAGTGTTGAAAATCAAGCATTTGCTGCGATATTGCTAAATATAAATTGTTTTAAGCCAAAATCGCAAGGAGGGCGACACTCATAACACGAACACGAATGTATTTAAACAGACTTCAAATAAGGAGGTTATTTGAATGATGATCGCGTCGCGGCCAGAACTGTGCGGATCTGTATGCCCGCAGTTAAAACAATTATTGTCTAGTGCAGAGACGATGAGCGAGTGGTCTAAAACCCGTCGCACTCTAACACTCGCCTATAGCCCCGCGACAAGGAACTAGTCCAACAAACGCCCTTGGACCTTGTGCAAGGTCCGCCCGGATTGCTACCACCATCTTACTCGCTAATCCTGCCGTGAAACAGCAGTGCTTGCACTGTTGTGTTTCGGCGTGGAGAGTAAGACAGCCGGTGAAATTACTGGCACTTGAGGTATCCCATCTTAGGCCTCTAGGTTGGCAACGCATCTGCAATCCCCTGGTGTTGCAGGTGTCTATGGGCGGTGGTGATCTCTTATCATCAGGAGACCCACTTGCTCGTTTGCCATCCAGTTGAATAAAAAAAAATAAAAAACTAAATTGAATTGGTAGGTTTACAGATAAAAAAAAGCTGTCACAAATATATATGTCCGCACGCAGACTAGAATGGGGATCGAACCCAATAAACGCAAGAACATCAAAAATTATAAAATGTCTTACAGTGACTCATAGGTTCGCGTATTGCGAATGTGAGTACCCAGCTTTTAAACTGTCATAATCCAATTTTAATGTACATTGCAGCTGACTGGTTTTTTTTTTTTTATACGACTGGAAGGCAAACGAGCAAGTGGGTCTCCTGATGGTAAGAGATCACCACCGCCCATAAACATCTGCAACACCAGGGGTATTGCAGACGCGCTGCCAACCTAGAGGCCTAAGATGGGATACCTCACGTGCCAGAAATTTCACCGGCTGTCTTACTCTCCACGCCGAAACACAACAATGCAAGCACTGCTGCTTCACGGCAGGATTAGCGAGCAAGATGGTGGTAGCAATCCGGGCGGACCTTGCACAAGGTCCTACCACCTGCAAAAATTGATTGATTTTTATTGCCAATACGCGGTTTGTCTTACAATGCGCCAGGATTCGCGTTTAAGACTGCACGCTCGCTTCTCGCCAACTTGTATCCAGCTTTTGTTCTACTCGCTTCCCGTACGATATGTCATCTACATAGCTTGTTGCGCTATGCGGGTCGCTTTCAATGCGGCTTCAGCTTGAGAAATACATTAGCGCCACGACTATAAAGTTCAATGGATCGCGAATTTAAGTCAAAAATTACTTTAAGAGCTTGTATACATTCACCTTTAGAATGAAACCGACACAATTCGAAATATTCACATTACTAAAATTAAACTTTGTATAAAACAGAACATGATTGAGTTTTAAAATGAGAACATTTTGAATTTGGTCAGTTTCGTTCTAAATGTGCGTTTGAGGCAGCGTGAAACTCATACAACAGGTTATTTTATGATTAGCTAGCCTTTCATTCCGGGATGTTACTAAAGTTTCATAGAAATCCCCAAAAAATATATAGCGGTATTTATTCAGGTTGTT
>NC_133479.1:2959203-2989863 GCF_025370935.1 Choristoneura fumiferana
TGCTTAGTACCCATTACACAAGCTTTGCTAAGCTTACTTGGGACTAGGTCAATATAGTAATAAAGTAATCATAGTCAGTAGTAGTGGTCAGTATTAGTAATAGTTTTTTGGCGAATAGACGGAGACGGCATCACATTTAACTTTAACCGCCAGTAACACTAATCAATGTATGGTGAAACAGCCCCTTAGACTGCGTTTCCACCAATAATGTGAGAGGATGTGTTGCGAGGAATGGGTTGAACATGAACCAATAGAAACTCTACTACTTATCGAAAAGCATACGGGAGCTACCCCTGAACGTATTAAAAAAAGTTAATACAGATACTGTTGGAAAAGATATATACTTAGCGGCACAAAATTTGGCCCACCCTTCATACAAATTTACCGATTCTGCATACATTTGAGGGCCATATGTTTTGCCGCTCAGTATACTACAGTGTAGGCGATTTTCTGTCGCAAGATAGTTTCCAATACAGTTGATTTTAGCGTAGGAAGTGTAATTTGCATGCTAGTATAAGAAAAATGCCGAGGTGGCCTAATGGTTTGACCTATCGCCTCTCAAGCAGAGGGTCGTGGGTTCAAACCCCGGCTCGCACCTCTGAGTTTTTCCAAATTCATGTGCGGAATTACATTTGAAATTTACCACGAGCTTTGCGGTGAAGGAAAACATCGTGAGGAAACCTGCACAAATCTGCGAAGCAATTCAATGGTGTGTGTGAAGTTCCCAATCCGCACTGGGCCCGCGTGGGAACTATGGCCCAAGCCCTCTTGTTCTGAGAGGAGGCCTGTGCCCAGCAGTGGGACGTATATAGGCTGGGATGATGATAAGAAAAATGTACAAATAGCAGGATAAGCAACCTGACACATTTGTCTCACACATTCGTTGCCGCATTCGCTACGCGGCTATGTTCGTGGCGCGTAGCAGCATTTTTCCGGGAACAGAGAACGCGCCTAGCGTGTTCTTGGCACTGAAAATGCTCATTACCATCTAATGACAGTTGATGTAACTACTTATTCTATGCAAATAAATCTTCTATTCTATTAATTTACCTATCCTAGCTCTGCTCAGCTGTTTCCACTAGAGCTGTAATAATTGGTTGAAAAACGTATTCCCTGCAACACATCTCCGGTGGAAACGCAACTTTAGCGGTGTAGGATGTGTTATTCTAGAAATCCAACTATCTGCAACTTCATTTTATCCAAATCAGATTTTAATGTGAATAAGCAAACACAAACGCTCCCACACACACACACTCACCAACTCCCGCATTTATAATATTAGGATAAATACAAAAACAGATCTAGAATACAAAACTAATAAAAAAGGAAATAAACATTTCCATGCAATTCAATTTTATATCGTCAAATACACGACATTATTTTTAAGGTGCAGACATACCTTTAAAACCCGACCGATGGTGTGGACCATACTTGCACACCCCATCCAACGCGTGTCAGCAGGGCAACTACTATGAAACTCGAAACTCGAAGTTCGTATCGTGCGGTCCCTCTGACACATACTATTTAGTACGAGAGCGAGAGGGACGGTACGATACGAACTACGAGTTTCGTAGTAGCTAGCCAGTACTAATCAGTCCCATCATATTTGCTATGGTCAGGTGCAGATAGAAACATGCGTCGGACGACGTGGCGTGGCGTCGCGTTTTAATGGTATATAGCCGCCTTCATTGTTCTTCATGTCTACCTTTACAGTAGTGACGCCAATTACACACATATGACACAGTGGACTTAAGGCGAGTTACGAGTATAAATAATATATAATTTAATATATTTAGTGAGTTTGGTTTTGGTGTTATCATGTCGGCTCCAGGCTCGTACTGAGACTCTTAAGCTGCTCCAAACCGGCCAGTAGTTCCCTGGATTAAAAGTTAAATTTTACATTAACATTTTCATCAAACAGCATTTCGTCCATGTAAAGGCTGGCCGGAATTATAAAAAACCTCGCCACGTTGCGGTAAACCAATAGAACTAATTTCTTGCACTGGTAACACTAAATTCAAATGTCACCTGTCTATTGCTGTCAAAGTTTAATGTTGTTTGCGCGTGGTATTTTAAGGTGTTATTTTGTTTTTGTGCGTTAAAATGCCAAAGATTATCCATAGCCTTGGAAGGAAACTAATTCACAACGTATAAAAGTATTTTTCCTAGAAAAATTCAGAAGGATTACAAAATATTCCTTTAAATAACATCACCGACACCGTTGTCAATATGACTGGTAGGTATCGTATAGTAAGTGTAAAGAATGTTGCAATATAAAACATAGAAGTGCTGCCCTCGCGGCAGGTTTTTTATATTGCTGGTCAGCCTTTACTTTCTCAAACTCGTATCTACCCGAACTGTATACAACAAATCAACACTATCATATTTAACATAAAGATGATCCTAAAGCAATTTTGTGGCCAGATACGAGGTTGAGAAAGTAAGTATTATTTTGTTTAATTTTTTAACTTTTAAATATACTTTTGTCAATTGGTTTTTCACGGCTTTATTACGTCGGACTAAGAGTCTGTGACACATATTTTTAACCCCCGACGCAAAAAGAGGGATGCTATAAGTTTGACCGCTGTGTGTCTGTGTGTCAGCACAGCAAAGCAGGTTTTCTAGCGATAGTTCTTAGACATGTTTTATCAAGATCGGCTCAGCCGTTTCCACATCATCAGCTCTTTTGTTCGCTGCGGTAGGAATCTTAGACGCGTAATGGGTAATTTACTTTACTTTCAATCATATGTGGGGCCTAAAATTTGAAACACCCATGTATGCTATATAACTATGCAAGATTATGGAATTCTCGGCCTGATGCTGCAGCCAGGATATACAGAACATTAGTCGGTACACTCTTGATAAAACCATAGCAGATATATCGTGTTTTGATTCGTTTCGATCAGTATTTGATTCTACATACAATGCAATGGTGGCAACTGGATGAGCTGATGCTGCAGCCAGGATATCCAGCACACTAGTACACTCTTTAAAAAATAATAGCACATATGCCGTGTTTGGATTCGTTTTGATCAGTATTTTTTAAGGGTTAGATAAGTCCATACTTTTGCAGTCGACTGTACATGCACCAGTTTGTTCGACTGTACAGTTATAGAGGGTGTATCACCTGAGCGACGTTTCAGCGACGGTGGAGGCGTGTCGCAGGTCGCGGGCGGCGCGCGCCTGCGAGCCCCGCAGCGACCGGACCTCCTCCTGGGAGGCCGCCAGCTCCTCCTGCCGGGAGGAACACAAGATTAATAAGTTTTTGTTTTTTTTTTTTAATTCGAATTATTACTATAAGTCGATGCCATTAACAGTTGAAGAATTTTGTCCTGCGCGAACAATTCCGATCAGATCATCGGAATTTTGCGACCAGATTATTGTAAAAAAAATCCGGTGACAGACTTACATAAGTGTGCTAACATTTGTTGCATCGACCGTGGAACCTTAGGGACCGGAGACCGTATTGTCTAACGCCTGGATCACTTTCACCATATCACCTTCACCTTATACCGAGTGAAAGAATGGACCCGTGAAGACGATCGTCAGCCATTACGAACCTTTTTGCCCGGCGACCAAAAGAATTAAATATATTTTTTATTAGATATTTTTGATTTCATCATCATCATCTCAGCCTATATATGTCCCACTGCTGGGCACAGGCCTCCTCTCAGAACAAGAGGGCTTGGGCCATAGTTCCCACGCGGGCCCAGTGCGGATTGGGAACTTCACACGCACCCTTGAATTGCTTCGCAGGTTTGTGCAGGTTTCCTCACGATGTTTTCCTTCACCGCAAAGCTCGTGGTAAACTTCAAATGTAATTCCGCACATGAATTTCGAAAAACTCAGAGGTGCGAGCCGGGGTTTGAACCCACGACCCTCTGCTTGAGAGGCGATAGTTCAAACCACTAGGCCACCACGGCTTTTATTTTTGATTTATATTTATTATTCTTATTCTTATTAAAACCCAAAAAAATCGCTAAAATTCATAATATACAGAAAAAAATTTTTTTTACGAATTTCCTTAATCAGAGAATTCCCGAGACCCATCCCACTGCCGCCCGCGACCCGAGGTTACCAAACGCTATAATAAGGTGTCAGGCCTCCCTTAGAGAATAACCCTAATTCGAGAGCATACCTTGAGTCTTTTGATTTGATTTTTCAACTGCGCGACCGTCGAATCCCCATCCGCTGGAGTTCGACACTGGAACGAGACATAATAGCTTTAATTTTTATTTCATAGTTGTTTTACAAAGCTTATATTTATAGCTGGTTCGATTCCTGAACAGAGCTTTTTAAGTTTTTACACATTTTTTTCATTGTTCAGTCCATGAATGCAATTTTTCTTGCAGCTAAAATCGATGACATGTATCTTTACAAGGGATCTTTCTATGTCTTACAGTGTATTGAGTTTATCAGCTGTGTTGACTGTTGATCCCCCCCCCCCCCTCCTCAATTTCGCAGCGAACTCAAATTCAGTTGCAGACGGGGCGGAGAGGCGCAATGTCGAAGCGACGTCCGCGCTGCGTCTCCGCCTCGTCTACTCTGTCTGCTGCTTTGGGCGCAAGCCGCACAGAAGAGACGTGGGACGGGAGCGCGACGTGGACGGGGCGGTCACGAGACGAGAGCGTCTCCGCCTCGTCTCTTCTATCTACTTTGGATCGCGACGTTTCTATACATTTAGGCTAAGGACTCACGAAGCGGTTTTCACCCGCGCCCGCCGCGGCTGCGGGCCCGCAGCCTTTGTAGAATACAGATATTTATGTAAAAAATTAAAGAACATTTCACGACGCGTTTTACGATTGCGTGTGCGATTGTTTGCGGGTCCCGCTGCACCGGCGGTCATCTTGTACCCGCGCGCTCTGCGATCGGTTGGCGGGCGACCGCAGTGGGCAGCGGGAGGCGCCCGTCTTGCAACCGCCCGTCTTGCGATAATCAACCGCCAAGTTTGCGAGCGATAATCGCAACCGCGACGGCTGCGTAACCGCACAAAACTCCGGTCTCGTGAGTTTTGAAACTAAAACGCCATTCCGCCACCGTGGCGGGCGCGGGTGAAAACCGCTTCGCGAGTCCTTAGCCTTAGTATAAAAACTAATTCAAGTGGCGCTGCGATTGCGACGCGTCCATCCTGTCCTGTAGTCGCGTGTTCCGAATTTTTACGATGGGGACGAATTATTCGCTACCTGCCAGCCCTACACTACGAAGTGCAAAATTCGAACTTTGTATCTTGCCGTCCCGCTAACGCTTATATTATTTAATACGAGAGTGAAAGGAACAGTACAATACGAACTTCGATTTTGGAATTTGGTAGTACCCCCCCAGTATACAAGGTACTGACCGCGTCGCGCCGGCGCGCCGCGTCCCGCGCCGCCGCCAGCTCGCCCTCGAGCCGCGAGCGCCGCGCCCGCTCCGCGAACAATTCCGTTCTGCAACAACAATGTGGTGGTTCATTATTTTTACCCGACTGCCCGAAGTAGGTGAATGTATGTATGGTAATGATAATGATAATGATAAATTTATTTGTCAAACATAGGTACAAAAACAGATCTTATAATATTTCATAGAACTCTATGTTTTGCCGTTAGGCGTACAAATATTTTGCAGTTACACATTCGTTTAGTTGTACATCCAAACATGCAGCATTGATTAAAACAAAACTCAGTCAAAAACAATTTGTAGAATTAATAGCAGTAATAATAGTTCAAACAAATTAAAAACATTGTATGTCATTTCCCATCTAAATAAACAATTCCAACAAATGATTAGGTACATGTCCAATAAATAAAATAAAAAAATTAAATAAGGAAGTCACAAATAGGGTAGTATCATGGGTACACTAATTATATTCATTGAAAAAATCATTAATTGAATAAAAGCATATGTCCATTTCTTTTGTCTCTTTGCAGCCAAAACGGCTGGACAGATTTAAACATGACTCTCTGTAACTGTCGGAGTGACAGAGTATATAATATTAAATTCAATATGGTGTCTGCAGAAAAAATTGTGGGAAATTACAAAAATATATTTCGCATTCTAACGTCACGTTTTTACGTCATGTCATGTCACGAATAAATGTTTTCTTTCTTTCTTTTTTCTTTCTTACCAATATGGGTATCAAATGAAAGCTAATAATTAGCCCATTCTAAATATACACATGTTATACTTTTAAGTATCTTTTTCACATCCATTGATTAGAGTTAACTGACGTTAAATGTGATGCCGTCTCCGTCTATTCGAACAAAACAAATAGAGACGGCATCACATTTAACACTAATTGACCCACTAATCAAGCATGGTGAAACAGCCCCTTAAACTATCATTTTTTACAGAAATATCAAAAGTATGAAATAAAAGATCATGGGACACTTGAGTTGACACCAATTGACCCAGTCCCAAACTAAGCATAGCTTATACTATGGGTACTAGGCAACAGATAAACATACTTATGTAGATAAATATAAACTTAAATATACATTTAACACCCAAGACCTGAAAACAAACATTAATATTATTCATACAAATATCTGCACCAGCTGGGGATCGAACCCGGGCTCTCAAGCTTCATAGTTGCGTTTTCTAACCACTTGGCCATCCAGTCGTCTATACGTCATATGATGATGATGATGATGATGATGATGATGATGATGAAGGTGGTAGAGCAAACCTGGTGCGTTCCAACTGTTCCAGCAGCTGCGGCGGCTGCGCGGGCGCGGGCGCGGGCTCCGGCGACGTGCGGGCGGGCCCCGCCGGGTGCACGGGCAGGAAGTCCGGCAGCCGCATGGACTCCGCGCCTGGAAAAACCAATTAGGTAACAATCAAACAAACAGACTAGAAATTTTCGCATTTATAATTTAGTTACAAATAATGATAAGATATTTATCATTTGTGAATCTCCATCAAATATTAAATAAATAAATAAAATAAATATCACGGGACAATTCACACCAATTGACCTAGTCCCAAAGTAAGCTTAGCAAAGCTTGTGTTATGGGTACTAAGCAACGGATAAATGTAATTATATAGATAGATACATACTTAAATACATAGTAAACACCCAAGACCCGAGAACAAACATTCGTATTTTTCATACAAATATCTGCCCCGACACGGGAATCGAACCCGGGACCTCAAGCATCGTAGTCAGGTTCTCTAACCACTAGGCCATCTGGTCGTCTAAAATGAACATGTTTTAAAGCTAGTAAGCTATACAGTAGACAGGTAATTTTTTGGTTTGTTAGATCAAATTCCCAAAATAGTTATTTCCTAGTAGCGAAATTTCCGTTCGCATTTTTCCCAAATGCTTTTTTTCCGATTTATGCTTGTTTACTGAAGCTTATTTTCACAGTAGCGTTTTTTTCCCAATCAGAATCGACACAGAAATATAGGTAGGTTTAGGTTATGTTAAGTTTATATAGGCCCGAATGGGCCAAAACTACACAAAAGCAGGAGCTCCGCGTCAGCAAAGCTCCCTCGACACTGTCTGTGTCGATTCTGATTGGGAAAAAAGCTACTGTGAAAATAAGCTTCAGTAAAAAACCATATTGGGAAAAAATCATTCGGGAAAAATGTGAACGGAAATTTTGCTAAGAAATAACGATTTTGGGAAAATGATCTAACAAGTCAATTTTTTTCCACTGTGATAGATCAAATCTTGACCAAATTTCAGAAGAGGCAAAACTTAAATTGAAAATAAAAAATATAAAAATGCTTTTGGAATCTGTAGAATTTGCATTCACTATTCTTGTTAAGTGTTTTTACAATTTCATAACAACACATTTTGTTGACTACATTTATACTTCGTCTTTTTAGCATTAGAAAAAGAGTAAACAATCCTGATGGGTCTTTTTATAGAAAAACGTTTTTCATTTAAAAAACACAGTGTTTGAAGTCAAAAGTCTTTGACCAGTGTGTGTTGCCAGTGATGACATACGGATCCGAGACGTGGGCGCTAACGATGGGCCTCATGAGAAAACTCAAAGTCACTCAGTGGGCTATGCTCGGGGTTTCTCTGCGGGATAGAATTAGAAATGATGATATCCGCAGTAGAACTAAGGTTACCGACATAGCCCGAAGAATTGCGAAACTAAAGTGGCAGTGGGCGGGGCACATTGCTCGCGGGACGGATGGCCGATGGGGCCAGAAGGTTCTCGAATGGCGTCCGCGGACCGGGAGACGAGCTGTCGGTAGGCCTCCAACAAGATGGAGCGACGACTTGGTTAAGATCGCGGGATCGCGGTGGATGCGGAAAGCACAAGACCGGTCTGAGTGGAAAGCCTTGGGGGAGGCCTATGTCCAGCAGTGGACGTCTTTCGGCTGACATGATGATGATGATGATGATTTAAAAAACAGTAACTATTACTTATAATACCAAAAGCATGTAAATGATCATATGTCCTTGCTAATTGTTACATATTTGCTGTGATTTATTTTTCTATATTGCTTTTCAATAAAAAAACACGTCAAGATCGCTTACCTTCTATGTAATGCTAAAAAAATGAAGTATATCTTAAAAACAATCAATGTTTAGTGCAAAACCATACAATCTGACAGCTCATGGCAGAACCATTGGTTTCATTTTTGGCCGTAGCAAGTGCTGTGATCGTTTTGGCTCCCCCCACCACCCACTTTGCACAGTCGCAAATTAAAATTAAAGAGCCCGTCATTTCTGGATTTTAGAAAGATTATTAACCTGCTTGTTGTTAACTATAACTTAGTTTTTGACCCCCAATGCAAAAAGAGTGGTTTTATAAGTTTGACACCATTTAATTTTAATGGTCTGTGTCAGATGGACCCATTCTCATACAGTTTTCTTTTTCTAACTTTAATAAATGAAAAAATTATATCCACTATCTTTGGCATGCTGCCTCTGTTGATTTGTTTAACTAGCACTTGAGTCACTTAACTTCAAACTCGGGTAAATATAATTCTGAACTTTTTTAAGATTTTGGTACTAAATGAAAGGGAAAAAACTAGTTTTCTTACAATTTTAATACTATTAATAATAGTAAAAAAAAACCATATGAGGTTTTTTTTTTCAAATGTATGTAAGTCCATCCAAGCCAATCAGCGAAAAAAATATCTTTTTTTGACAGTTTTTTTTTTTTCAAATCTAGAATTCTGAATCCAGGTCTGTTAAATCAAAATTATACAAATCCACACTGAGTTTGTTCAAAGAGATAAATTGCAATTGATTAGGTATATTAAATGAAGGTACATCCAATCAACATTTTATTTTTTGTAAAGAATGGATGGTTTAAATGCTGAATTTGCCGAATAGGATGGATTTGTTTAATGCTTAAGCCATAAAAAAAACTGCCTTTCAAATCCCCAAATTAATGTTATTACCACTTTTTTTTATTATCTCCCAAATGGTTAGAGTGGATTTATCTGAGTTTAAAGTTAAACAACTTACTTTAACAGACCAACAATTGTTTTAAAAATGTATGGCAATTGTTTATTGATTCCAAACCATACTCACCGGCATTGGGAGGTAGGTCCAGAGGGAAGGTACTTCTCGGAGACATATTACGCCTGTCAGCTGGGTTCACTGATTCAGTGAGGTCCAAACTTAGGTGTGCAGACAAGTCAGGCCCTGGAGCTACCTCTGCACCAGGAGGCAGGTCAAGCGGAACTCTACCCTGCCCTGACTCTCCAGACGAGGAAGCTGCCCCCATATATGACTCATAATCATAACCCCTACTCCCTCCACTGTAGTTGCTATTGTTCCTCCTACCTAAAGAGGAGGATGACCCTGCATTGAAACTAGTATTAAATGTAAAATCAGGCAGGTTGTCCAAGTCTACGGATATAGGTCCATTAGAGTTCAGATATGCCTGTTCTACTAATATGTGATCCTGCACAAAGTCTGGTAGCGATGGCATGCCTAGTGGCTCCAGACTGGGTCTGTAGAACTGCCCTTCAGAATTGTCCATGTACAGGTTATGCTTAGACTCGGAATTGTCCACTACACTAAAAGATGCTTCTACAGAACTACTCGAAGACGTGTTATCACTAGCATGATGGTTGCTGGCATCGGTGCTGTTTTCTTTGGCTTGTGTGTCGGTGCGCGGCGAGGGCGCGGGCTCGGCGGGCGAGTGCTGCACAGTGTTAGCGTACACCTTAGGTCGGGCTCCCGTATTCTCATAGGTCGAATTGCCCGGTAAAGACAGATCTCGCTTCAGGAAGTGTCTAAACGAAAACGGGTTGTCCTCCTTCCGTGTCGCCCCTGTCGGTTCTGAAAGAAAAACGAAAGAGACTCAAGGAATGCCTTTATATTTAGCCAACAAAAAACAACTTCCAAACTCTCACTCGAAGACGAACTTTTTGCGTCTGCAGGCGACGCATCACCGTTTTCGTTATTATTATACTTTGCTTCTTCCGATTCCGAAGTCACTAGTCGAGGAAAATACGGTAACTCTGTTCTGTTCTGCTCATTCTCCTGAGAAGAACCTCCATTATTTAAATTTTGGCCTGATTTCTTATTTGATACACCGTCTTCGTCCTCCGCCATGATAATAAAAATGACAGTTCATCTCATTCATAAATTGCGTTCGAAAATAACAAAGCGTTTGCGTTCGTTAATATAAGGCCCTGTCCGCAGTCCGCACTGCGAATTTTTTCCGCGCGATATTTATTCCACGCGAATTATATTCCGTGTATTCCGCGCTTTACATACAAACAATTCTTTTGCGGTTTTTTTTCCGCAAGTGCGAATACTCGACTCGACTCGTATAAGATTCAATGTTTACACTTTACAGAATTGTGAAAAAAAGCAGCGCGATATTATTCTGAGATACTAACTTCGATTTTGGAATTTCGTAGTAGCCCTGCTGAGGGCCTACTCCGAAGTTCGAAAATCAAAGTTCGTATCGTACTGTCCCTCTCGCTCTCGTATTAAAAAGTGGAAGTATCAGAGGGACGGAACGACACGAACTTTGATTTTGGACAATATGGTACACCTTCCTAAGAAGGAGAAGCAAGATATACTTGACTTATTCAATTTCGGGATAGATACTCGAACCGAACGCATCTTAGGACCAGCAGGGCTACTACGAAATTCCAAAATCAAAGTTCGTATCGTACTGTCCCTCTCGCTCTCGTATTAAAAAGTGGAAGTATCAGAGGGACGGAACGACACGAACTTTGATTTTGGAATTTCGTAGTAGCCCTGCTGGTCCTAAGATGCGTTCGAGTATCTATCCCAAAATTGAATAAGTCAAGTATATCTTGCTTCTCCTTCTTAGGAAGGTGTACCGTATTGTCACGTAATTGTCACGTAATTTGGCCAAACTGTTATACGCTAACTAAAGGCTTTCAGGTTTAGGGGGTTAGGATTCGTATTTGTGATAAAAACCCTATTCGTAGGGTATATTTTGCATTTTTTTTAAGATAGTCATAAAAAAAATATGTAGCTGAAAGTTCGTGTATTTCTCTACTATGGCTTGAAATAATTAAAAAAAAAAAACTTTGCTGGCTGCTGGCTGTGGCCGGTAAATCCCGTGTCGGTTCGGTTCGCTTGGTTTGCTTATGGATGGCTTAGTGGCTGCGCTGTTTAGTGTTGTCACATTGTCGATAGATTTCATCAAGAACGAGCAATGGAAAATAGATAGCATCGGTAGCGAAGTCGTGGCAGTAGTATTGACTGACGGAGTTGTACTCTGTCTGTAGTATTAGTATTACATGTGGTATTATATAATACCACATATGGTAATTAATAATTAGTAATAGTAGTAAAATTTACATCTAATATGAACATAAATTGTATTGACGTGAAATAATTGATAGACAAATTAATGTATAATTAATAATTATAAGTAAGTAACTGACATTCTATACCCGAACAGGGTTTCATGTACTGACCATCTGTGTAACGACCATCTTTGTAAATGAACATGAATTTGAATGAATAAATGAATATGAATACATGAATATTACTGCCTATCAACTAGAAACCATCAATATTCAGCAAACAATTCCAAAAAACAAAATGATAGTTAGTTTTCAATAATTTTAGGTGTAGTTTTCAAAAGAATATTATATTTAATAATAATTAAATGAAAAGCACCGACCGCTAGTACCTAAATATAAAAAATAAATTTAGGCTTTTAAATACCTATTAGCACTAGATGACTAGACAAACTACGTTAATGCCACGTATTATCTGGTTATTTATATTATTAGATTGTATCATATACTTACTTACTTAATAATGTTGTTGTGCCTTGTGTTTTGAATAAATGTATTTCTTTCTTTCAATTCAAACAATAAGTCCAAAACAATCGATATCTTAACTTCGATACCGTTGATTTTAATAGTATCGTTTTCCAGAACTTTAATAGTTTTATTAGTTTTTAGTTTAGGAGAAGCAATATTGTGGACAATTAACTGACAGTTTAATTTACATGTTATGTATTTCTTATAGGATATATACCTATGCCTTTAATAAACTCCCGATATTTTAACGCAGCGGCATGCATTATGATGATCACGGGTAGACGGGTAGAGGGAAAGGGTATCCTCAATCATGATACAATCGATGTAGTTTTGTATTGTACTGTCTAAACAATGCTAATGCTATAGAATATCTCGTTTCGAGCTATCGACAGTTTCGATACGAGTATCGATATTTTTGTGTACGTCGAAGTTCCCAAGACGATCCCATAGAGCTTATGGGAACGGAAGCAATACCATGTCCTCGGTACCGCTCTGCTTTCAGAGCATGACATGAGTTCGTGTGAGCTAACTTTGGGGGCGGCAGACGTGAGCTTGCCTTCGGAATCCAAAAGATGTAAATTTCAGAATTAAATTATTGTTATTTTTTAATTTATGACGGTGGAAGCAGTCTACACATACCCCATACATCCCTGTATTATTGTTATTATTTTATTATTATTTTCTA
This sequence comes from Choristoneura fumiferana, assembly GCF_025370935.1. Classification (NCBI taxonomy): domain Eukaryota; kingdom Metazoa; phylum Arthropoda; class Insecta; order Lepidoptera; family Tortricidae; genus Choristoneura; species Choristoneura fumiferana. The sequence goes on from NC_133479.1 coordinate 2,972,102, forward strand.
TTTAATTGTATACCTACTGTAGTTTTTAAGTATTTTATTTGTAATTATTTTATGTTGAAAAAATGACTGCCAAGTTTCTTGCGGCGCATTCTTCTTGGCAATGATGGTCTTTCCGAAAGCGCTGGTAGTTTAAAAAATGACGTGTAAAAGTGCCCATTTGCGGCTTATTTACTGAATAAATGATTTGAATTTGAATTTGAACTTGTTATTGAAAAAATATCGATATTCGACTAATGAACAATGAACACTGCACTGCACTATATCTTGTACTTGTACTGCATTGCCTACGCGGCCTGCGGCAGCGCATCCGTTTACGATCTTCTTCAATCTTCATTTAATTTTAAGAAAAGACAACAGAACAATATAACGTTTATTGAAAATATAGAAAATTTCAATTCAAGGTACGAACACTAGCAAGGATAACTAAGACGCCTTAAACAAATTGCGAGCAGTTGGATCACTCTCAATCTCAAGATGAAAATGTAAGTCTTTCAACCTTATATGTTTGGTAATGGTAATTCATTCGTATTCAGCAGGCCCGTCTTTCCCACTAGGCGCTCTGGGCAAGGCCTCGCGAGTGATGAGGCCCCTCCATGAAATATTTAAAAAAAAGTACCGGGCTATAGACTGAGGGCCCCGCCCTTAAAGTGCTCAGGGCCCCCAGTGCGTTAAAGTTAAAGATTGCCCTTATATTGAATACCTGTAGGTACAGGTCAGCTACAGAAGTAGATGAGAGGCTATGGTGCTCTAAATGGTCTACACACAACTAATCCCATATAATATAATGAAAATGAAATTAAAATGAAAATGTTTATTACATTATAAAATCATTTAACAAAAATTAGGGTTGGGGCTTCCTAGTAGGTATTGGATATACCTGTAACAGGAAGTCCCGCTCCTCCATAACTAAAAAGAAAAAAAAACAACAATCTTTAAACTAATTAATATAGAATAATAATGAGGTGTTTAGATTACTTTGCACAGCACAAGTAGCACAACCACTCATCCACTTCTGCTGCTACATTTATTTGGGAAAAGCATAAATAAACAAGTAAAACCGCATTATGCACCTTGGTAGTATAGGTATATTTTAGCCACATGCTTTATTTCAACATAAAAAACTACACAGATATATAAAATAGGTAATAAATTAAAAAAAATTGCAGACAATAAAAAAGATAATAAATGAGACCTACAATAACTACATACTATACTATACTTACCTACCCTGTATTGCATAAATAAGATACGATGAAACCAGACAGACTTACATACAAAATTTAGTATGATCAGCAAACAAATCACTGACCGCGTATTGACCAACAAAATAGTGAAGCTAGGCCGAAATAATGCATCGAAATAAAACACAACTTTAAAATTATTTATTGTAATCATTGGCCAAGGCATGGTACATTTCATCACAACATACTTACTCAATATTATTTAATTACTTAACTGCATTTAGCTGTTGGCTCGACTAAGGTACTAGTAAGTTAAGTAAGTTACAGTATTATTTAGAAAACACAACCTATTTTTGTACTTTGAACTAAGGCATTCTCTCAAGTTTTTGTTTTTTGGTTCCTTCTATCCTATTAAAGATGAAGGCTCATTTCCTTTGTTGGTCGAGTAATTTGTTAAAACAATTGTAAGCTGCACAGAAATGATTAAACTTGATTATTAGACTAGTGTGTAGTCTATCCAAAGATTTTAGGACTGGCTTCGTACTACTGACTAATATTATCTTCCTGAGACCCCGCATCAAATGTTTAATGCAAGAACATTAAACTTAATGGCAATCAAGATAAGTTGACATTTGGTTACACATTATGTTCAAAATTTTGTATGCAGGGTCTGAGGAGGCTATAGTCATACACGACTTACAACCAACATACATTTCCCTCATTACAGGGCAGTGACAAAATCCGAGAAAGGTGCTAGTCTGAGGGTAAATTTTACATTTTATGTTGATGACAAAAGCGATGATATACTCAGTGAAGTTTTTAACATCAATGACTTTGCTAAGGTGCGTTTCAAATTAAAAGAGCGCTCTTTTTACATAGCATGGAAGAAACATGAATCAGTCACAGAGGCTTTCACTGTCAAAATTAACATATTATGTAAAAGTGGGCAGATTTTTCCACAGCAGGCATTGTGTCATCAATATTGGACAGACTGGATACAAATGAAAGGATCAATACCTTGTTTTCATAGGTATGACTATTACACATTAGAAGTTATTATGTGTGTAAGTAAGGTGGAGAAGATCTTGTTTGCAAATCTTTATGAAGATGATGAATTTTGTGACTTCAATCTGAATACCATTGACGACAGTGGCAGTGTTCCTGTACATAAAACATGCCTGATTGTCCACAGCGACATATTTAAGAGAATGCTCAGTACCGAATGGAAGGAGACCATTAATGGTTGTATTAAAATACAAGGAGTGACCTTACAGAATCTCAAGCACTTAAAAGAGTATTTTTATTTGGGAACTCTGCCTGACGACACTGTGCAGATACAGCCACTGTTGCTTATTGCTAAATGTTACATGATTAAAAATCTCATGACAGAATGCATGGTGAAGCTTGCTTTAACGGTGAAACCAGAGGAGTTGCATTCACTCATGGAATTTGCTGTAGACAACAAATTACCGGAATTAGTTCATGTCTTTCTCCAGAATACACCAGATGAAACGGTTCAAGGTACACACCAGATTGAAAAAGACAAGGAAGTTGGACCCCCTGAAGCTAAGAAAAGTAAATGTGATGAGAATTCGTAGATATTGATTACTTACTAAGCAACTTTGCAATAATTAAATACTGTGACTATTTTTTTTTTCATTATTTAAAGTTCCCAATCCGCACTGGGTCCGCGTGGGAACTATGGTCCAAGCCTCTCTCGTTCTGAGAGGCCTGTGCCCATCAGTGGGACGTATAGGATGATGGGATGAGTTATTTTATTAATTGGCATATTTTATTTTGATTTAACTGAAATACATCATAATCATTTCTATTGACATTATTGAACTGATTTTACTATTGTTACAAACTGTACATAAGGACCCTTTTCCTAAATGTACGGGAGTCAATTCGTGGTTTTTATGTAACTAAAATCGTTTATAAATAAAAAAATAAGACTTGTACAATAATAATGACACTTTTGTGATACTTTTGTTGACCGATTAATAGTTATTTATGTGGCTGGTGCATAATGAGAGGCATTAAAGTACGAGTGTGGTTAATAAGATCACATGAGTGTTTTAATGCCTAATTATGTATAGCCGCATACATAACTTTATCTACATGCATATCATAAGTTTTCTATAATATGTTGTTGTTTCTTTAAAAAAATATGGCTCTGTCCATCAGAGGACAATTTTGCCAGTGTCTGGTAGTCAGATATGGCCTGTATTTTGACTTTGACTTTGATTTTGACTGACTTTGACTTTGACTTTGACTGACTTTTACTTGACTTTGACTTTGACTTTGAATAATAATTATTATCTACATGCATGTCATAAGTTTTCTACAATATGTACAGATATGCATTGTTAAAAAAAGTATTACCGATACTTTAATGTAAACATTAAGATGCACTGTACTTTAATGTGAACATTAAGATGCACCCGCAGATACCAGGTTTCTTAATAAAGGCCATTTGATAGTCGTTTCTGAACATATAATAGGGAAGTTATGATATGCATGTAGATAAATATAATTTAGAATCCACTATACGAATATTGTTAATACAATACAATGACTATTTATTGTACACCAGAAATAGTAAGTGATACAGAAAACAGGTACACAGAGAGAAAATTACAAGGTAAGCAATAGGCGGCCTTATCGCTTGCGGGCCTTATCGCTTAAGGCCTTCCAGGTAACTTTCTAACAGTAAGAACTAGTTTACAGCAGGTATAGGTTAATTTTATAGGGTAAGGTGAAATAGTACATTGTGTCTTAAGGGCGGTAAATAAGGAATTACGAACGAGAGTCTATTAGAAGCCCGAAGTCGAAAATGAGTCGATGTTCGTAATTCTAGTACCGCCCGTGCGACATACAATGTTTTTCATCACATTTGCGTGTAAAATTGTATATTTGAAAAAGAAAAACTAATATTTTTTCCAAAAATTGCCGATACCGCTGACTGTGCTCTTGGCAGCACCAGCTCCGCGCCGCCCCCCATAACGTGCGTACGTGCAATGACTCATTTACCGACCACGGGTTTCATGACAAGCACATTAAGTTCGAGGGTTTTATTAGGGGGGTTGCAACCAAGGTAGCCTGTAGGTATGTTACGACACTGCTTACGAGCAAGTGTGATGAAAAATATAGTAATTATGATATTAAATATATTGACCCGGATAACTCACGTCTTAAATCGAGATTAGCTCTACATGTTTCGGGCTAATCCGTAGCCCTTCGTCTTCGGAGCAACGCGACTCAGCGTCTGCTGCAACACGCGCACTGCGCGCCGCCGCTCTGCGCGCGAGTAATTATGATGACCTTTTAATGAAAAATATTTATAATTTTATTTCTATCCTAAGATGTAAATTCAAATATCTCTAACTATTTACTATGGTTTAAGCCCAACACACGCAGACGACGCGTGCGGGTTGTGAGCGGGCCTGCGACGGGCGTTTCAATGGCGGTATATGGACGCACGACCCGACCCGCGCCCGCCATCGGTGTGATGGCGTCCATATACCGCCATGTAAATACGTCCGTCGCGGGCCCGCGCACGACCCGCACCCGTCGTCTGTGTGTATTGGGCTTTAGATTATATACAACATATTAAGGAACAGTCTGAAAATTAAAATTTTCTTAATTTCGTTCTTATAGGTAAGCGAAGCATTTGCGCGATGCTGATTTTTCACGATATGGAAGTCAAATTAACAAAACCGTTCAAAGAAAAACACCTTGAGATACATAATCAATCATCATCTATGTAACTTACAATGGGAAAATCCTTAAAATGAGTTCCAAATTTCTTTTAACGAAAATGACGGGAATATCTCGAAATTGTATATAACTATTTAGCATGTGTAGGTTTTTTGAAGTACCTATGTGACTTAGGGTCATGATTCTTTTTAGGGTTCCGGAGCCAAAATGGCAAAAACGGAACCCTTATAGTTTCGCCATGTCTGTCTGTCTTTCCGTCCGTCCGCGGCTTTGCTCAGGGACTATAAATGCAAGAAAGCTGTAATTTTGCACGGATATATATATATATAAACTACGCCGACAAAATGGTACAATAAAAAATTTTAAAAAAAAATTTTTAGGGTACCTACCTCCCATAGAGACGTAAAGTGGGGGTGATTTTTTTTTTCTCATCCAACCCTATATTGTGGGATATCGTTGGATAGGTCGTTTAAAACCATTAGGGGGTTGCTAAGACGATTTTTCGATTCAGTGATTTGTTTGCGAAATATTCAACTTTAAAGTGCAAATTTTCATAAAAATCGAGCGTCCCATTCCTCTAAAATCTAAACCGGTGGGTGGTAAAATTTGAAAAAAATCAGGATGGTAGTAAGTATATCACACTTTCAAGGAAAACTATAATGGCTAAGTTTGTTTGAGAATTATTAGTAGTTTAAGAGTAAATAGGTATAAAATATACCTAAACTTGGAAGATTCCGTATAAAATACGAAATCCTTAGAAAAATATTGCTAAATTTTTTCGTGATGGCTACGGAACCCTATTTTGGGCGTGTCCGACACGCTCTTGGCCGGTTTTTTTTTTAAATTTATATTTAACGCAGATTTAGGATAGGACCCTTTAGCCATGGATTGCCATGCCACATATTATTCTTTTATATTATTAGAGTTTTGCTTTGCTTAGGGTTTCCGGACATTTATTTCGCCGAGCCTCCCCGAACCAAAAATAATACAGTAACTGTTAATTTACCTACGCTACCTACTACCTACCTATTTTATCTTAGGAAATGCAAACGTACCTAATACGCCCCCTCTGACGTTTCTCTACGCCCCCCTAGGGGGGCGTGCCCCCTTGGTTGGGAAGTCCTGGTTACAACAAGATGTGTTTCAATATTATATTGCAAAGTTATGGTTTACTTTACTTACTTTTAAAATTAAATCGAAATTTGTTAATTAGTATAAACAAACTTAAAAATGATTATACCTTGACAAGTTCGTTCGTATGTGACACTCGGTAGAACCATGTCTCAGGGAGCCTCTGCTGCCTTTATCGAGATTTTTTTTGACAAGTGCGACAAATGCTGATTGCAACTGCAACAGTCACGAACATGTCAAGGTATATTTCATTATCATAATGTAATTTTACTTTTCAGAACTGCTACCCAGTTGCAGAGAGGACCTTGTCTAAAGCTTATTTTTTCATTTGTGGACGATGATGATGATGATGATGATGATGAACTAGAAGATAGCAAAGACTTCAACATAAATAACTTGGCTGAGGTGCGTTTCAAATTTAATTTCCAAACTACTGATATCATTCACAGCGTATCATTCAAAAGACATGAAACAGCGCCCACGTCATTACTTCACAATGTCCATATAATTATATCATGCGTCCAGTTTCAATATTCGAAACAGTTTTCATGTGGTGACAAATGGACGCCATGGAAAAGAATGGGTATATTATCCAAAAGCGCTATACGAGAGACAACAACAACGAAACCAGTGAAGATTACTTTGATAGTGAGTAAGCACAAAATTATTACATTTGAGAATCTTTACGGAGAGACAGACTTCTGTGACTTCTATTTGAAGGCAGTTGATAGCGATGCTACTGTACCCGTTCACAAAGCTTGCATAAGTCTTCATAGTGATGTTATCAAAAGGATGCTCCAAGGTGAATGGAAGGAAAATAAAAATGACTGCATAGAAATTGAGGGAACGACTTTTCAGACTCTTGAGCATTTAAAGAAATACATTTATTTGGGTACTCTGCCCAGTGAAGGATTGCTGCTGCGCTCGCTGTTATTGCTCGCCAAATGCTACATGATCAATAATCTGATGGCAGAATGCATAATGAAGCTGTCACTAACTGTCAAACCTGAGGACTTGTATTCACTGCAGGAATTTGCTGTAGACAATAAAATTCCGGAGTTAGTACAAGCTATTGTACAGATTACCTCAGACGAAACTGTTCAAATTGCCTATCAAATGGAAAATGACAAGAATGGTGACAAGACGCAAAGTGCCTCGCATTAAATGCAAATAAAAAAAAGTAAGGAGCGATTTTATTCCGATTTCCGTCTGAAGGATTTCATACCTTATTGTTAAAATGTATGTATGAAGGAATAAGCCTTGTTACTCGTATAGGTTTATTTTTTATATTTTATGAATGACATAGGATTAGGTACACTGAGCATGGTCTGGCACTTGTTCAGTTTTCTTAACTAAGTAGGTATCTAATCTAACGTTAACTTACATTGTTCTTATATTATAATATAAACTTATAAATAAAAGACTTCTTAATTATATTTTTTTAATTATTGCTAATCCTACTTATATTCTACTTATGCTACTAATATTATGAATTCGAAAGTTTGTATTTGTCTGCATGTTTGTTGCTGGACGGATGTTGGATGAAATTTGGTATGTATAATGTAGATAGCTGGAGATCTGGAATAACAAATACCTAATGCTACTTTTCATCCCGATATTCCTATGGTATTGGCATATTCTGTGGTATTGGGATAAAATCTCGCCATCTCAACCGCTATATCATGACATTCGGCACAGTTGTTTGTAAATGAACTAAAAGAATTTCTTTGCTCACCCGCGACCTAATAGCTTACAGCGCTTTAAGGTGGCGGGTGAGCAAAGAAATTCTTTTAGTTCATTGATATGGACCTCCGCAAAGTAACGCCTGATTCAATAAATTACAGTTGTTTGTAGTGCAGCATCAATGAAGCCAACGGTGTAATGTTTGGGTATCTCCACGGGATTTTTTCTCTCGCTCATTGTTTCTATACGCGATAGCAACACGATTGAATCCGGGATACGGAAATTCGCCGAAAAACGAAGCTCACCGCATAGGTCGAAGAATACCCAAGCACACTAACTAATAACCCAAGTTACAAGTGGAAATGGGCGGGCCAAGGCCACATTGCTCGAAGAAGAAGAATATGAAGAGATAACCATTGGAGAGAAGTCCTCGAGTGGCGACCACGAACCTGAAGGGTGGGCGTGGGCAGGCTTTCCAATGGGTGGACTCATGACATCGTGAGAGTTGCGGGCAACGACTGGCGAGTTGTTCATTGTGGCGTTCTAAGGACCTTCCTTTGTTCAGCAGTGGACGTCTTCCGGCTGATGATGATGATGAAGGTTTATTTATTTATTTCAATGCTACTAAAAATCTAATTATACAATAGCCTAGAATAGCCTATTGTGGAGTCATGACCAGTATAATTTTCACTTGCATCGTATTTAGATGTCTATAAGGTTGAAAGTAAAACCACGATTAATAGACAAAACGTTTATTTATTATTATTATGTTTTAGTTCTATTATTAAGGCTCCGTGTTGTTACATATTCATTCGCTAGTGAAGCCTTATCCATCGAGACTCTTACTTCACACTAAAATATTCAAAACAATAACACTGGGGTTTATGTACAATAACAAAAAATAAATTCGTTAACATTAAATGCATTTAGTACAGTATCATTAATTTTTATAATTATTAAAATAATTTATTGAGGAATCTGAGCATGATCCTTAGCTTAATGAGAACCAGATAAAGAATACATAAGAGTTTTAGTATTTCCGTTCAGTATCGACAGCAATTGTTTTTTTGGTCCTTCTACATTAATGCGTGCCTGTTAGATTCCGAGGTTTTAGTAGTAAATAAAGTAAATACGGCCACAGTCACCAGTAACACAACAAAACAAAATTGCATAAAATATGTACGACTCTATTTCTAGGGCTGATAGGACATGTCATATTTTTGCACGCTCTGCTGTGCCGGATATAAAATGCAGCCAATGCAGGCGATACTCACCAATGAAATGTTAAGACAATCTTTTATGAAATATCTTCCGAAACCCAACATAATATGACCAACTAATTTCGTTACAGACAGACAGAGGCAAAATCAATATAGCGCAGAAGTACAGTTTGTGGCCACTGTACCGTTTATGGCCATTTATTGTTTAAAAATACATTTGAAACAAATTTATAGTAATAAAACATTACAAACTTTATTCGTTTCAGTATAAACTTTGAAAACTCACTAAAGATATCGTTTTAATACTATAACTTTTTATACACATATTATTTCAAATGCTAACTGTCCAAAAACGGTGCTGAGGTGGATAAAAACGGTACTTCTACCCTAGGCTTTAGGCTTACGCTAGCAGACGCGGTTTGCACGGAGCTGGTGGACGGCTACTGAAAAATAGTACGAACAGGAACAGCGCTAACTGCGCACGTCGCGTGCATAAGATTGTATGCACCTGCGCTCGCAGGCGTGCGCCCGGAAGTACACCCGCGCCAGCTAGCGTAGGTATTATTAGTTCTGCGGTGAAACTATCAACAATAGATATTTACAATAAAGAAAGCGAAGAGAAACAGGGGGGCTACGACGAAATTTGAAAATCGTTGTTCGTATCGTAACATCCCTTTCACTCTCGCATTAAATCATGTTAGCGTAAGCGGGAAGTTTAACTTTGCACTTCGTAGTATAGGGCCAGATGTGTTTAAAAATCAACGTTTTCAATGAAATTTGTCACAGATTTGAACAGAAATAACTTGGATATTCCTACTCATGACTAAGCTTCAAACTTTACCAACGCGGAATATATATATTTATTTATTTTTATTATGAGAGGGAGGAAAACGAGCATGCGGGTCATCTGATAGGAAATTATCCCCACCGCCCATGAGTACCAACTACTCAAGGAGTCATTGGTATGTTACCGGACTTTAAGTATATTGCCCTTTTCTTGACAGCCCGAAAGAAACAATAGAGAAACAAGAGAAATCAAAATAATGTTTACTTTGTTACATTGTCACAGGCCCGTAATTCCCGTGAACTTATTATGTAGGTACAGTGGCGAAATAAAAAGGTTGACAAGTTTCCAAATAAATTCGTTTACATGTTGCAAGCACATGTTACCTTTTTTTTAGGGTTCCGGAGCCAAAATGGCAAAAACGGAACCCTTATAGTTTCGCCATGTCCGTCTGCCTGTCTGTCCGTCAGTCCGCGGCTTTGCTCAGGGACTATCAATGCTAGAAAGCTGTAATTTTGCACGGATATATATGTAAACTATGCCGACAAAATGGTACAATAAAAAACAAAAAAAACAATTTTTTTTGGGCACCTCCCATAGACGTAGTGGGGGTGGTTTTTTTTTTCATCCAACCCTATGTGGGGTATCGTTGGATAGGTCTTTTAAAACTATTAGGGGTTTGCTAAGACTATTTTTCCATTCATTGATTTTTTGCGAAATATTCAACTTTAAAGTGCAAATTTTCATTTAAAAAAAATATCGAGCGGTGGGTGGAAAAATTTGAAAAAAAATCAGGATGGTAGTAAGTATATCAAACTCTCAAGGAAAACTATAACGACTAAGTTTGCTTGAGAATTATTATTCATTTTACTCTCAAATAGCAGCCTAAGATAAAATATACCTAAACTTGGAAGATTATTATTATTATTATAAAATACGAAATCCTTAGAAAAATATTCCTTAATTTTTTCTTAATGGCTACGGAACCCTATTTTGGGATGTCCGACACGTTCTTGGCCGGTTTTTAATGACATTATATGTCATACTCGGTTGATAAAGCAGTTATACTGAGCAAGCAAAAACAGACCTTAAGGTGGTCAACCTTTTCATTCCGCGACTGTAGGTACATTGTATTGCACATTGGGCCGCACGAGGATAAAAAGAGACGGTGAGTGTGATCGCGAACGTCAGCGCGTTAGACAGACAATACGGCCTCAGGTCTCTAATGGGGCCTATATTTACACGAGGCTCTGGGCTCAAGCCTAAAAAGTCATTTTATAGGTCCGCTCTTAGTAGAGCGCATAAGAAAAGGTTAAATATTGTAGATGGCACAAATTGATGTAATTTATCTTAGGCACTAAACTTTCTTACAGTAAGTCATACATAGCATAAAAATATTTGTTAGGTACCTACACATGTACCTACTGGATAGAATTTGGTTTAGAATTTTGTAGTTAGGAGAGAAAAGTCATAGGTAATATAAATAATGAACAGTTATTTTGTTACATATTTTTAAGATTACCTACATTATGTATTTATTCACATCATAACTTTAGTCATTATATTTTTTAAACTTTCACTCATAATTACTAACACACCCGGGACTCAGTCACGCCTTTTATATTTCCATAATTACCTAGACGTTTCGGCCACATTAACGCTGTGATTACAATGGTACAGTGCTCCTTTACATTATAAAATAAGTTAAGTATCTTAAAATTCATAATCGCAATCATAAGACTAGTTATTACAGTATAAGGAGTCGATGTAATGTTGTTTCTAGAAATGAAATACAAAAGTATACTCAGTCTTTAAGATTTTAGAAGGAAGAACACAGATTTTTAATCATCAATAAAGTAAATTTAAAGTTTTTAAATTAGACTAGGACACAAAGTACTGCCAACAGATAGTAAAAAAAAACTATACGAACTACTTTACAGACAATTCTGTATGTACCTAGTGGATAATCTCTAGAACCGCAGAACTGATTATCAAAAAAAACATATTTACTATTCTTGATTAACATAGGCTGATACAATTTGAATCTAAATAGCGGTGAGAGAAGATCCAACCTTAACAGGTTAAATAGCCGTAAAGCTTTAACCTAATTGAGAATTATTTTATATAGCCCAACAATATTATATGATTTGGCAACATTCATGATTAATGTAGTAGAACTATTAATTTAATATTAAGGACACAAAATATATTTGAAAAAATATCAATCTACTCTACACACATTTTGTAGCTGAAAAACTATTTTTATATACAATATTTACATCTTAGCATAGTATTTTGTAAATCAACCTAGTGTATTTGAAAAAGGTTGCATTGGAGCGTTGACTTACATCTATTTGGTTCCTTTATTATCTCTCTGCAAAATAACTTTAATGCTTTTAGCGTTAAGACCCATTTCTATGTTAAAATGTACCAAATCTATGTTTCAGTCAGTCTCCAGATTTGTGCACTCGTCTAATTAATGCGTCACTTATTTTTCCACAAAACGACGTTGTAGCCTAAGGTTAAGAATCTGGAGAGTGGTCGGTAATTATCCAGATTTGTAGGCTTATGATCGTAAAACACAATCCAGAATCGTACTTTTGTCTTGTAATAACCATTTTCTAATAAATAATACACATTTCCTTTATGTGCACTGTGATGTGCCCTTATTAAAAACGTACATTTTCCCGAAATGGGGAATGGATGAAAAATTTAGAAACGCTTGTAACTTTTTATATCAATAAATCAACAGGAATAACGTTTCTAATTAACAGAACAAAAGATTCAGATTCCAGATTTCAGATCAGATTTTTAAGTAGCATCAATTAATTTAGAAAAATTAAAGAGTTTTCTTTACCGCCAAATTACGTCAGTCCGGTTGGTTACGGGTTGTTCCATAGTCCAGAATAAAAAAACATTAAAAAAAGAATTTATGTGTCTTTGACTTGATCGTTTTGACAGGTGACACTTTACCGGGCAGAATAATACTGACATGGAAATACCACCCTGTTTTTCATGTACACGCCCATAGAAACTGACATGAGCTTCTCTTAATGAGGGCTATCGTTTTTTGTCTCACTAGATGGCGCACTGTTGCGTGAGGTTTTTAAGTATGGCTTTCAAAGTCTGTTATTACGGGCGTGAAAACAAAGTTTAGATTAGAATCATATTTAATACACCTTAAAACCGTACCATAAAAATATCGAGCATGCCACAGTGTTGCATAGTCCCCGTTTTGTTCGGATAAAAGGGAGGACAAAGGTTTCCGAAAGAAAAAACTGTCTCAAAACACAGACATTCATTGCCCCGGAACGCATATTTGCCATAATTAATTTCAGATATTGCAAAATATTCACAAAATTATTCTAATTATAAATAAACCCGCGTAGCTCACCCAAAAACTATGAGATTTGACATTTCGGACCTCACGCTACACTAGCGCCTCTAGCGACGAATTCATACGCAATAGCCCTCATTAGAAAGGTTATTGCTATCCATAAAAAAAGTTTCAAGCGTATCTAAAATTTTCATCCATTCCCATTGCACATACTTTCCGGAAATGCAGTTTACCTGAAAACATCACAGGTATTTTGAAGAAAAATAAAAAAAAGTGGTGAATTTTCATATGGAAAAGTGTTCTGGGAAAATACACAGACATTGCTTCTTTGAAGACAGCAAGCAACTCTTCAAAAAAAAAATGCATCTTTTTAAAAAAAAATTGTGTTGATTAAGTAACACGTTAATTAGACAGAGCACCAATCTGGAGAATGAACGGCTTTTAAGAATTAGAACAATACTATTTATTACTTTTATAAAAACACGAAACTTATGATTAAGGTCCATGTGGCTTTTATTTCTTGACGATATTAGTATCAAACAACGACATCTATGTACCTTACGGCACTAGACTGGCTGTTTGGAACAAAACGCGCGGCGCATCAATCAATATTACTTTGACACAACCGCTGTCACGGACGTCAACAGACTATAGTGAACTGTTCACAAAACTGCGCTGTGAACTGTTTTTGTGCGCCGTTTTGATGTAAGAAACATGCAGTCTAGTACATTGGTATCAAAGCACAAAAGTGACATGTCACCTAATTGAATATTCAATTTCAACTGATTGTTATCCTTTATGACGCTAAAATCACATCTTTAGTTATCATCTCATATCTTTGTTCAATCATTTATATGTTAGGTACCATAGTACTACCTACCGAAAGCCTAGCTTTTGTGACTATATAAATTACAAATGAATCATGACTGTCATATTTTCGTCATAGACACATTTTATTATTTTTAAAGAATGCTGACTCATGCACTCGTTTGTTTTCCGAAGTAGTAACTAACTGGCAATGGCAATTGGCAATTCAGGGTGACACTCTTACCGGCCCGTATAACACCGACATCCCGGTATTCTGAATTTAAATTACCTAACCACAATGTGTCAATATTTTTTTTAACAGTCTACATGCTCTCATGTCCTTGGAAAAGTTGAGCTTTTAATCTCACAGCTTTCATACGGAAGCAATAATACTGGCTGGCTAAATTATAATAAAACGGGTGACTGAAGAACTAAATCATTCGTAAATTTACTTCATCGATTTGTTTTTTTACGGCGCGGGCTGTTCAGCCAGCCGTTGTTTTTTTTTTAATTATTCGTTGGCCGTGGAAAGTGAACATCGAGACGCCTTGTTAGAGCCCAAACAGTTTACATACCGTCTGAAAGTTTTGGAACGACGCCAGGAACAAAATGGTTAATACTGGATGAAGGAAAACATTGTTTTTAAAAATGGGAAACATTCACGACAACATGTTGATCGACCGGTCTAGTCACACATGTTCATGTAAAATTGAGGCGCCGTAGACAACGCAACATAAAAATATTTTTCTTTTGTTTCGTGTACTTATGCAACCTTCCTAGAGCAATGTTCTAGATCATGTACTTACAGACAAGTGCAAAAATATGTATCTAATCGAACCACACAAAAATATGTTACCACGGCCTTATTACGTCGGAATAAAAGTGCGTGGTACATATTTTTCAAGGGTTAGATAAGCTCATATTTTTGCACTCGACTGTACCTAGCTAATAGTCACAATAATATAAAGTCACAATCTTAGGGTGTTGAATCCACATTTACTATTTTAGCGTATCCTATCGCACTGCGTAGCACCGACTAGTGCCACGTAATGATTGTTCGTTTAAATAAAATTAAATATCGTGTGACAAAATTATTGACACCAATTGACCTAGTCCCAAATAAAGCAAAGCTTGTATTATGGATAGGTACAAGGCAACGGAAAAACATTCTTATATAGATGAATACATACTTAAATATATATTAAACGGCCAAGACTTGAGAACAAACATTCTTATTATATGAATAATACGAATGATATAAGTAGACATTTGTGCGAACAAATATCTGTCCAGGCCGGGAATCGAACCCGGGGACCTCAAGCTTCATAGTCAGGGTTTTACAGGGTACAGGAAACGGGTACCTACTAGCTATCCTGTCGTCAAGTTCCGCATCAAGTGCGGGATATCTGACGGATAAACTATTTAAATTAGTCGGTGCTAGTGAGTCTATTTACTGTGTTCAATTTTAAACATAGCCCTTTCTTGTAAATTTTGAAGCGTAAATAATACTAGTACATTCGCACCTGTGAGTGCCTTAACAGGTGAAATATCACTAGATGGCGCTAGTATCGTAAGGTCCGTTTGACGTTACGGTCTTGCTTGTGATTGGCTCATTTAGTTATTCAACCAATCACAAACGTGACGCAAAGCTGTCAAACGAACCTCACGACATCCTCATTTAGGCACTTGTCCCACCGCCGACGATGAGCGAGAAGCGAGTAACTAGAAACGAGTGGGCGAGAAGCTAGCGTAATTTTGTCGCTCGGCTGTAAGCGAATGTTCGAATGCGACGGGCGATTGCTAGCTCCACTCGATCGGGGCGGCCGGCAAGCTAACATCGCTGAGCTAGTTTTATAGCTCTTGTCGCTGCGACGAAAGATGTGAGAGCGAGTTCTCGCCGACAGTGTGAATAGCCAGCGATCAAATATTAATATATGTGTCTCTTTTACTTACACAGATATTTATATTTTAGAAAATAGTCGATAGCCAATCGTTTCCTCGTCGGGCGGTGAGACAACTGCCTTAACTGTGATTTTACTAACGTAGCCTGAGTTCAGTTTCCAAGCCATAAAAGTTTCAAAGGAAATCTAACATGACATCACGTTTATATAATCCCGTGTAACCAAACTTCTATTCGTACTCGACAAGTTCAACAAAATAACAGTCTTAAAAACAAAACACTACCAGTTTATCTAGCCCAGAAATCCCCAATTTTTTTTTCTTCATAGACCACTGAGACTTTTACTTTTTTCGGTAGACCTGCTACATTTATACTATGCTCGGTTTCCTCTATTTCTACCATATTAGACCTCTGTCCTCCTGTGGACCCCTTGGGGTCTACCTGGACCACTGATCTAGCCAGTGGTTCAGTAACCAAAGAACCTTGCAATCTTCGTTTCTGAGTCTGGGCATCAAGTTTAATATACTTCACACGCCGACACTGTCACATATATCTCATCTAAATAAGAATGCAATGCAATGGTCAGTTAACGATACCCCTTCGAGACGAACATCGAAACTAGCAACCAAAAGAACCACCAAAATTCGCGTTCATATGAAGTCCCTTAGCCTAGAGGTTCCCAAACATCTTCAGTTTGCGGCGCAATTACAGTCTTAGTATTTCCGATTTCGTCACGGCGCACTTACAGCTAGGGAGACTATCTAGTTTAAATAAGCAAAGATGATTTTCACCAGATTAGTAACAGGAGCCCCAGAGCCAGAGCGCCATAGGGCGTCGCGGCGCACATTCTGAGACCCTCTGCCTAAGAGCTGGTTCACTTTTCGGATGTCGGGCCCGGATTTTATACGGATGTTCCAGAGGCAGACCATTTCATATGAAGCTATTCTCACACTTGCCAGACAGGTTTTTCTATAGAAATGACTGACATCCGACACCCGACAAGTGGGAACGGCTCTAAATCTAACTTCACAAGCCGATTTAACCTTAACCATAATAAACAGTGGTCAGATTCACGCTGCTACATGACGAGTATCACAAACCGCGATATCCTCGTGTCCATTGTCCCTTAGTCTAATATCACAGGGCGTCACACATAGGTCTCCTGGGAGCCTGGGGGCCGGTCCTAGCTGCAGCTGTCTACGCTCTCGGTGGAGCCCCGCGCCGTGGGCTAGCTGATGGAGGAACTGCTCGAGGACGTGTCCCGGCCCAGTTCCGCGGCCATTATCGCGATCGTCAGCTCTTTGCGCGCCTTCTGGACCACCCACACCATCAGCGTGATGCCGATCAGTATCTGGAAACAGTAATTTTGGTTGTTAAATAGGTTTCCGTTAAAAAACACAAATATAATAATAAAATTAAAATTAAAACTAATTCCTAGCTTTAGCTTAAATGCAAAATTATTGTGTAAGACTGCTGTTTCAAAAAAAAAATTGCATTGAAAATTTTTGTTTTGGCTCATCAGTCAAACATCTGGTAGCGTGGTAAACGGTTGTTGCTCTGAGGATGAAATCTGGTTGAGTTTGAAAAGTTCTGGAAAGTATTCTGTTTTTTTCTGACATACCGCTTAGCTATTTCAGAATTCACACTGCTCTAAATACGCAGCTCAAAGCAGCTCGCATAAATAAAACTACCCTGGCATTCAAAGTCTAAATAAAAAATAAAAGAACCATCTTCACGTTACTCAGCTGGTTAAGTACATATTGACGAGAGATAAAGTATCTGCCTAACCTAACCATAATACAAAAATATGACACGATAACGCAGATAGCAGATAAACATATCGTTTTAGAAGTGTCAAATACATATAGTTAGCTATATATTGATTACTGACCTCGAATTTAGGACATAGCGATATGCGATAAGCTTCATGGAAACAGGTAACGCGAATATTTTAACTAGAAAATAAACTTTTTTCTTGATTTGAATTGTTTTTTTTTTT